>NC_037682.1:65398719-65492999 GCF_003255815.1 Theropithecus gelada | reverse complement strand
AAACACCCCAAAAAAAAAAAAAAAAAAAAAAAAAAAAAAAAAAGAAGTCAGTGAATGTAAAAACACCCCTTTCTAAATTTTTTCTAACTAGATCAATCATCATTGAGGAGGTACAGTGTTTCTCCATAAATACCCTACCCCAGAAGCAAAAGAGTGTTTTTAAAAATATTTTTCTGTGTTTATTTACATTTTGATCAGGCTGTATAATTATGAAGGGAAAAACCAACGCCCTTTAAAATGAGCACGTCTGAAAGCCTGCCCTTCAACCAAGTGTCACTGTAGGGACACTGTCTCCTAGGTAGGAGTTAGTATGAAACTCTTGACTTAAAACCTTTGAGTTGAGGTCCAGGTTTCCCAGTATGGTATCTGAGGTAGTTCAGGATCCTCTCCCCAACTTCCTGACCATTGTCATTTATTGTTTCTCCTCCTGGCTTGCACATTTTACCTCCAGTACTCGTGAAGTTTGCATTGTACTGTGCCTGTAGTTCTTCAGATGTGCAGTGCCTCTTTTCTCACTGTCTTTGGACGTGCTATTCTCTTGGCCTAGATATCTCTTTGTTACTGTTAATTGGTCTACTCTGATTTAGCCTTTAAGACTCAGCCTAGGAGATAACCTTTTCCAGAAGGTTTTCCATGATTTCCTAGGTTGGAATTGGGTTACTCTGATTGTGGTTATCCATTTATTTGTTGGTCTCTTCCACTTGCAGTGGACAGGAGTTGTATCTGATCATCCTTTTATTCTCAGAGCCCATCTTGGGACCTTGTACAGAACAGGCATCAGTAAAGACATGTCAGGTGAATTCATCATTTCAAACTGGCCTATTAACAGCTGTAATTTCCCGATGAGTCAGTTACTCCATGTTGCTCTGGGCTGAGTTTTTTTTTTTTTGAGACAGAGTCTTGCTCTGTTGCCCAGGCTTGAATGCAGTGGTGTGATCTTGGCTCACTGCATCCTCCGCCTCCCGGGTTCAAGCAATTCTCCTGCCTCAACCTCCTGAGTAGCTGGGATTATAGGCGTGCGCCACCATGCCCAGCTAATTTTTGTATTTTTACTAGAGACGGGGTTCCATTGTTTTAGCCAGGATGGTCTTGATCTCCTGACCTCGTGATCCGCCCTCCTTTGCCTCCCAAGGTGCTGGGACTGTAGCATGAGCCATTACACCTGGCCTGGGCTGAGTTAGAGTGTCTTCTATCATTGTTGTTGCCCCTTGCTCCCTGCCCCTTGTGTTATTTCTACTCTACTTCAGCCCACTCTCATGTAGCTTTCCTTTACTCTTTGCCCATAGCTGGGTCAGTGGAGCTGTGTACAGAGTAGACACAAAGAGACTCAGAAAGAACTTGATTTATGACAGGTCCCTGGAATTTCACCTGGAATGAATGAAGATCACATTGGTAAATGGAGAAACTGGGACCTTATGATTGCTTTTCTGACTCTTAGTCTAGAGTTCTTTTTTCTGCTTCCAAGTTTCCTCTTTATTAACCTTTGGTCAGTTTTAATTTATAGATAATGTGAAACGAATGCCATAAAACCAAATTGTATCAAATGCTTGTGCATTTGATTTTTACAACTGAAATATAAGACTTAACTGTTTGATGGTGGAAAGATTGAGACTTTAGGAAATGTGGGTTTTTAATAACTGCCTTATTAAGCCATCAGTAGTTTCTGGCAGGCAATTTTTTTTTTTTTGAGACAGAGCTTCGCTCTGTTGCCCAGGCTGTAGTGCAGTGACGCGATCTCGACTCACTGCAAGCTCCGCTTCCCAGGTTCATGCCATTCTTCTGCCTCAGCCTCCCGAGTAGCTGGGACTACAGGCATGTGCCACCATGCCTGGCTAATTTTTTTTTGTATTTTTAGTAGAGATGGGGTTTCACTGTATTAGCCAGGATGGTCTCGATCTCCTGACCTCGTGATCCACCCACCTTGGCCTCCCAAAGTGCTGGAATTACAGGCATGAGTCTGGCAGGCAATTTTAATTATGATTCCCCAAAATATTTTGCTGATTAAAGTCTTTGTAGCAAGCAAAAATAATCACTTATGCCTCTATGCATTGTTTTAGTCAACATGGATATCAGCCTCTGTGTTAGGTTGGTTTTGATGATACACGGAGATGAGTTAGGTGTAGTTGCTGTCTTCAAGGAGCTCCCAGGTGCAACAGAGATAAGATATAAACAAATAAGTTGACTGGGCGCGGTGGCTCATGCCTGTGATCCCAGCACTTTGGGAGGCCGAGGCGAGTGGATCACAAGGTCAGGAGTTCGAGACCATCCTGGCCAACATGGTGAAACCTTGTCTCTACTAAAAATACAAAAATTAGCTGGGCATGGTGGCACATGCCTGTAGTCCCAGCTACTCGGGAGGCTGAGGCAGGATAATCGCTTGAACCCAGGAGGCAGAGGGTGCAGTGAGCCGAGATTGTGCCACTGCACTCCATCCTGGGCAATAGAGGGAGACTCCATCTAAAAAAAAAAAAAAAGAAAAAGGAAAACCAAGTTACAGTTCAATGTTATAGATGTTATAAAATAAGTAGCAGAGAGAGGGTATGCAAACCTTTTTTTAGGGAAGAGTTCTTGGGGGAAGAGTAACCTGAGCTTATTTTTGAAAGAAGACTAGGTCTTATGTGTGGACAATTCTGTACATGGAGTTGGAAGAACTGAATTTGAACCCCAGCTCAGCCACTTACTAAGCTGTCTGACTTGGACAGGTTGTTTAAGTACTCTGCAAATCTCAGTTTTTTCCCATGTAAAGTGGGGACAGTCATATCTATATCCACCTTTGAAATTTAATACATTTGAAAGAAGCTCATAAATGTGGTATACAAATATTCGGTTTTTTAGCTCCTAAATGTGGTATACAAGTATTATATTCTGTTTTTTTCCCCCAAGCCAAACTGTATCCAGCTGTATTAAAGATACTTTTCATAAACAATCATAGCATTTCAGGCAGGACATGGGCAGACAGTCGTTAACAGTGTACAACAACTTTCAAACTCCCTTCTTCAATGGACTACCAAAAATCAGAAAGCCACTATAAATCCCAATGAAGTCTTCATCTGGTGCTCTGAACAGGGAAAGTTTAGAGTGAGGGTTGACATTTCACATTTAGCATGTTGTTTAACAACTTTTCACGAGCCGACCCTGACTTTCAGGAAGTGAAGTGAAAGTGACAGAATTTACCTGAAGATCCACAATCTAGAAACAGAACCACTGCTCTTTTGACAGGTGCCATCTCAGTGGCATCACTGGAAAGTCCAGATTGCCTGACACACTGGTAACCAATGATTAGGGGTCAGGTCCCAACAGATGTCTGGGTTTAAGGGAGTTAAGTCTAGCTGAAAGGTGGAAAGGGAGAAGAGGACATAAAAACAAATTTGTTTTTCCATACCACAGGCTTTTGTGCCAAGGTGGCCATGTGTGTCAAAGTCAGGGAATCCCTGCTCCTGGGAGCCAAGAGGAAGTCTCTCAAAACTAGAAGGGAAAGGTGTTTTCCCCGCATCAATCCAGCTTCGGAGACATTCTATTAGTGACATATGCCCCTTCCTCTCAAAACAACAATGACATATTCTGTGTGTTAACAGCATAGCTTAAAAAAGTAAAACAAAATTCTGCATTTTTATAAAACTTGATTAAAAATAGTATTTCAAACTGTACAGGCACCAGAAGTACACAGTTAGTAAAAATGCACACACTTCGGTTGGCATCTCCAGCACCTTCAGCTTTCTGTGCCTGGTCTGTTTTGGCATCTCCATTTTCTGCAGGGTTATCCCCCTCCTGGCCAGCCTCAGCTTTTCCCTTTTTCCCTTTTTCCCTTTGGGTACCTTCTCTCCCTTCTTTGCAGGGGCCTTCTTAGGCCTGGGCTCTAGCTTTGGAGGAGCAGGTTTAGCAGACAACCTCATTCATCTTCTCTGTGGTTCTTCCTTCACGTTGGCTTTATATCCTTTAGCATCCCCTTCAGCCTTTCTCTCGGGCATGGTGGCGGTGACAGCGACGGTGGTGGGACGTAGGCACTGGGCGTGGGATGCAGCAGAGCACAGGCTTTGGTTGGTCTGGGGGTCGTTCTCACCTCTTCTTCTGGTTTTTGTTTTTTACTTATTCATTGACAATTATATTTTGACAGATTGTAGCATCAATTTTCTGACCTAAAGCAGAAATAAGTGAGGAAAAGATTAAGTTTATTAGTGTGTAGATGTCATTTATGAAGTGCTAGCACTGTAAACATGTATCAGGGCAAATATTTTAAAGTTCAGATCCATGACACTTTGATTCTGTGCTATTATGCAAGATACTGCTTAAGGTACCTAATGAACAGTATCTGAAAAATTATTGAGTTTGCTTCTGAGGGGCTTGGATAGCAACAAGCTGAACTAGAAAGAGCCACATTTCCTGTCAGAAGACTTACGCTTGCATCCAAGTGATGCAGCTTATATCTGTGCCACCATTGAAGGTTATTTAACATTTCAGAGTTTCATTTTCTCCATCAGTAAAAGAGAAAAATAATAGTTACTTTATAGACTGTGAATTAGAAATAAACTGGATAAATTGCTTACCACTAGCTTTCATCAGTTAAATGTTTAATTTATGGAATATTAAACACATTTCTGTTTAATTACACTAGATTTCTTTAGAGAAACTTGCTCTAAATGGTGGGCAGGGGGAATTCTGTTATTTATGCTTTACTGACACTGATGATATTTTACCACCTTCTTCCAGTTATTCCTCAATAATTTTGCAAGGTAAGTTTAAATCCCAGCTGTTGTACTTACTTGCTGTGTGACCTTCAAAGTTACTTAATCTTTCTTTTTTTTTTTTTTTTTGAGACGGAGTCTCGCTGTGCTCCCAGGCTGGAGTGCAGTGGCCTGATCTCGGCTCACTGCAAGCTCCGCCTCCCGGGTTCATGCCATTCTCCCACCTCAGCCTCCCAAGTAGCTGAGACTACAGGCGCCCGCCACCACGCCCGGCTAGTTTTTTGTATTTTTAGTAGAGACGGGGTTTCACCATGTTAGCCAGGATAGTCTCGATCTCCTGACCTCGTGATCCACTCGCCTCGGCCTCCCAAAGTGCTGGGATTACAGGCTTGAGCCACCGCGCCCNCCGCCCGTCTCGGCCTCCCAAAGTGCTGGGATTACAGGCTTGAGCCACCGCGCCCGGCCTACTTAATCTTTCTATAACTTATTTTCTCCATCTATTAGGTGGAGAAATAATGGCATTTATATTATATAGTTACTTAATCTTTCTATTACTTATTTTCTCTATCCATTAGATGGAGACATAATGGTATTTATATTACATAATTATTAGGAAGCAACTAAAGTGCTTAGTTCAGTGTTTGGCACGTAGTATGATTTCAGAAAATGGTAGTGCTGTGGACTGAGTGTATCCCACCAAAATTCATATGTTGAAACCCTAATCCTCAGTGTGATGTTTGGGGTGGGATTTTTGGGAAGTAATTAGGTCATTAGGATGGAGCTCTATAAGTGTCCTTACAACAAGAGACACCAGAGAGCTTATTTCCTCTCTCTCTGCTTTCCATGATGTGAGGATACAGTGAGAAGAGGGCCATCTGTAAACCAGGAAGCTGACTGTCACCAGATAGCAGATCTACTAGAACCTTGATCTTGGACTTCCCAGCCTCCAGACCTGTGAAAAATAAATGTTTGTGGTATTCTGTTACATACACAGCAGCCTGAACTAAGATGGATAGCATTGTTATTATCACTTTCATCTTATAAATGAGAAGGTGAATACAGATTTAGAAACTTGATTAGATTCATAGTAAGAGGCAAGGATGGGATTCAATCCAGGTTTGTGTGATGCCAAAGACTTTACTGTTTATTCTTTTACTAGGCTACATTTTATAATTAACATTTCATTTGTATGGAAACGTATTCTGAAATGCTGTAGAGTGCTTGGAAATAATTTGTTATTTTTGGGTATTTAAAACTTTCAGTGATGTTTTACTAACTGTTTACATAAACTTAAAGCTAAATTGGTTAGAGAAAGAACTCTTTGGCCTGGCCTCTCTGTGATCAGATGGTTTTAGGGCAGATATTCTGGGGTGGTAGTCAGTGGTCAGTCAAAAGAAAATTGTGTGTGTGTGTGTGTGTGTGTGTGTGAGTGTATTTTCTCCTAAACAGCTTCATTGAAGTAAAATTGACGTACAATAAGTGATACAAATTTTATGTACAGTTTGCTAAGTTTTGACATACACATACACCCATGACACCATCACCACAAAGCAGATGGTGAACATACCCGTCACCTCTCAAAAGTTTCTTGGTGCCCCTTTGAAATCTTTCCCTCCTTGTTCTCCTTATATCCCCCCATTTAAGCAACTCCTATCGGCTTTTCTATCACTATAAATTGAACAATGGTCAGATCAGTCAGGATTCAGTCAGTTCACCTCTCAGCTGTAGTTTGATCATCTGTGAAATAGGGATTCTACCATCTTCCCAAAGGACCATCAGAGAAGATTAGGAACAATGTATATAAAGAGCCTACCATAATGTCTGATGCATAGTAGGCCCTCAGTCCCTGGAAGCCAGTATTACCAGCAAGCTTTCACTTGGTGGTCTAGAGTACATTTAGGAGTTCAGAGTGCCGAAATGCATTTCTGTCACTTAGAGCTCCTGTTCTCTTCCACTGAATGGGCTTCCAATGTTTTTGAAACAGGAAAATTTACATTTAGGCAGCTTAAGACCCTAAGGGACTTTCTGTTGCTCCTACCTTCCCTCCCTCATGCCCAGTGTTCCACATGCTATTAATTTTGAACAGATGTTCTTCAAAAATAAGCAAAGATCTCCACAGCAGATTTTTGAGCTCTTTATGCGTTATGTTTAAGTCTGGCATTGTGATCAAGCTGCATAAGCAGTGAGTTTGTAGTCAGAGTTCTGGGTTTTAGTTCCTGTTCTGCCTTGGGCAAATCATAAAATCTTTCTGAGCCTCAGTTTTCTCAGTGTAAAGTGGTGGTGGTGGAGTCATACCTCAGAAGTTTGTTGAGAGGATCAAAGGAGAATTCTGAAAGTGAATTGTATGATGAGGTTATAGTTCATTTGCATCCTCCCATGACTGCCTCACAGTGTTAGAACTTTGTAAAAGGATCAGGTAGCATTTAAATCTGATATCTTACATGTTTTTAATATAAGTATTTTAAATTAGGCTCTACTAATACAAAAAAATGGCAAAAACCCAAGGTTAAAAGTGCTTCCATTTTAAAGTCAGAGAAACTTTAATTCAGATCTTAGTTAAGTAGCTGTGTGACCATGGACAAGTTATTTAATTTCTCTGAGCCTTAAATTCTCACCTGTTAATAAGGCATATCTGTTCTACCTCAGAGGGTTGTTGGGAGGATTAGAAATAATATGTGTACAGTAGTTTGCATATAGCAGATGCCCAGTGATGCTAGCTTCATTCTTTCCATTTCCAAAATTAGTAGATTTGTGGATTCGTTGAACTATTCCTGAAGGGATTACTTTTGCCTTATCTATTCCGTGATGCAGTTCAGCACAGGTTAGCTCTTAGGTAGTGTCTCAGGTTTCCCATTCTAGTCTGTAAATGTCGTTTGAGGTTTGTGTTGCTAGCAGTTATTGCAAAGGAATTTTTTTGTCTTTTTTTTTTAAAATAATGGGAGGAACCTGTGCTTTGCTTTTGTACTTTCTCATCAATTCTCATCGCTCTGTCTAGCTAGAAATACTTTGTATTGTGAGAGCCAGGGAAACCAGGGGCCATTTTCTTGTCTCTCTGTGTTTATTTGGGTTGGAGTATTGTCTAAAAGTTCCCTAGTGAATAAAGCAGATTTGCTGAGTTCAGATTCTTCCCTCCTGGGTGAGCCCAGGATCGAACTACTGGGCAAGAAAAGAAATAGGAAAATGTGGAGAAAACTGGTGAGTTCTGCTTGTAAAGTTGTTAGGATCTTTGAGTTGGTGGGCATGTAGGAAACAGTTGATTCCCCATTTCCCTCTTCCCTTCCAAATCCTGTACGCTCCAACACAAAGGGAGCTTTAAGATGGAGGTCTGCATTGTAATTTCCTAGAAATTACTGCTTCTGGTAACTGCTCATTCAGTTTTCACCTCTTTGCTGCAGTAGATGAAACAATGGGGACAATAAAACCATTTATCTGATGGCTGTAGCCTCAATGGGATGTTTGTTTTAATAATGGTATAATTTGCAGGGTTCATAAATTGTGATTTCATTCTCATGGAAATAACTGCCCAGTGGTATTCGGATTCTCAGGTCTCCTGTTGTAGATAATTTCACTAACATTCTGGCTGACAATTCCTTTTATTCTACACTTCGATTTAGATTGTTCATACTGGTTGGGTAATTAGCCCAGAGCAGAGAGAGTTTTTTTTAGTTTGGGGCTGGCAGGTGGTTACTAGGTAACTGGAAGATCTTCTGAACCGGGAAGAAACTCTGCTTAGGGATTCAAGGCAAATATCCAGGTTTGTTTGGATTATCTGGGATTAAAAGAATTATCTAATACCAAAATATTTGATGAAAATTGAAAATTTAATTCATCTGAATGTTTATTTTCCATGATACCAAACAACCCTTTATATTTGGAATATCCTATGTTTGAGTTTTAAATTTTCATGTGCATGTTTTGGCAGGGAATATCCACAGAGGGCAGAGGCTGATAATAGCTACACATGCTAGACATTGCCATAGGTGTTTTACTTACATTATGTCTGAATTTTTTTTTGGGACACAGCTTGACTCTTGTCGATTAGGCTGGAGTGCAGTGGCACGATTTCGGTTCACTGCAACCTTCGCCTCCCAGGTTCAAGCGATTCTCCTACCTCAGCCTCCCAAGTAGCTGGGATTATAGGTTCCTGCCACCACGCCCAGCTAATTTTTATATTTTAGTGGAGACGGGGTTTCACCACATTGACCAGGCTGGTCTTAGACTCCTGACCTCAAGTAATCCACTTGCCTCAGCCTCCCAAAGTGCTGGGATTACAGGCTTGAGCCACCACACCCAGCCATTTCTAAATCTTAATGAGAACTCTGATATTATTCTCATAGGTAGGTATTGTTCCCATTTTACCTGTGTAAAAAGTTAAGACAAGTTTAGTAACTAAATTAAGGGACAGCTAATTAGTGGAAGACAGTTTACCAGATTCAAAGCTTATACTAGGTTTTCAATTATAGGGTAAGACATTCTGAAGATACATTCAAGTTTCTATTAAACTGTTAGATATGACACCATTTGGCTCAAAAATATATTATACATGAATTAGTACCTATCATCAGATATATATATCTGATTATTCTTCCTGTCATTTAATCTTGTTTTACAGCAGTAACATCCATGGAGTGTTTTGATTATCTTACCAAAATTAAAGGACTTCTAGGCATAATCCTGTTTTAAGAATTCTTTAAAAGGCTCCAAAGCATGGCGTAGTCACTGGAAATAGCCTCAGACTTGGGTTTCAAAATCTTGGCAGTGCCATTTATTGGGTTATCTTGGATAAACCTCTTGACCATTATTGGATAAGCCTTACTCTTGTATGAGCCTTGTGTTGCTCATCTGCAAAATAGAGATATGATACACACTTTACAGGGATGTTAGGGTTAATGTATATGGTGGGGTCTAGTATATGCCTGTAACATGGTAGGGACTCAGTAATATGTTGGTTTCCTTTTTTGACTAATGCTACTACTAGTAGAGTATCAGGGGATAATTTGGTGCTTTCATCATTAGCCTCAAGATTTATTGAAAGATGGCTAACATTGGCTGGGCACGGTGGCTCACACCTGTAATCCCAGCACTTTGGGAGGCTGAGATGAGCAGGTCACTGAAGGTCAGGAGTTCGAGACTAGCCTGGCCAAAATGGTGAAACCTTGTCTCTACTGAAAGTACAAAAAAAAAAAAAAAAAAAAAATTAGCCAGGCGTAGGGGCACACGCCTGTAGTCCCAGCTGCTTGGGAGGCTGAGGCAGGAGAATCGCTTGAACCCAGAAGGCAGAGGTTGCAGTGAGCCAAGATCATGCCATCGCACTCCAGCTTGGGCAACAAGAGCAAAACTCCATCTCAGAAAAAAAGATGGCCAACTTCAAGTAACATTATGTTATATTTTCATGTGATACTGTTAAACTAATAGAACTTATTTTTCTCTAGGTGTTCCATCTGGGTAATTTGTTTAAGGGACAGTTAGACAAATGATGTATTTTTTTACACTCTCTGGGTCAAGATAGTGAGTGCATATGTGGAAAGGGCATTGGATTTGTGATCATACAAACTTGGTGGGAGCTCCAGCATTGCTGTTTACTAGCTACGTTTCATGGGACAACTGACTTTCTCTGTTTGAAACTTGGGATAGAGATAATAATAGCTGACCTTCCCATTGTTGTGAAGATCAAATGAGATAATGAATGTGAAAATGCCTTTTAAATTGGAAAAATGCCAGGCGAGATAGTAACTATTATGTGACATTCATAATTAGTGGTAAGTGGGGCTTAGAGAATTAACTGCCTTTTTTTTTTTGAGACAGGGTCTTGCTCTGTCACCCAGGCTGGAGTACAGTGGTGGGCTCATGGCTCACTGTAGCCTCCACCTCCTGAGCTTAGTGATCCTCCTGCCTTACCTCCTCAGTAGCTGGGACCACAGGTGTGCAACACCATGCCCTGCCCCCTGCCCCTGCCCCTTGGTTTTTTGAGACGAATCTTGCTTTGTCACCCAGGCTGAAGTGCAGAGTCCCGCTCATAGCTTACTGCAGCCTAGAACTCCTGGACATAAGTGATCCTCTCACCTCAGTATCCTGAGTAGCTGGGATTATAGGCATGTACCACCATGCCTGACTAATTCTTGAATTTTTTGTAGAGACAGGGTCTCTATGTTGCCCAGACTGGTTTTGAACTCCTGTCCTCTAGCAATCCTCCTGTCTTGGCCTCCCAAAGTGCTGGGATTACAGGCGTGAGCCACTGTGCCCTGCCAGAATTCACTGCCATTTTAAGAGGGAAATTCAGAATTTCACTTGAACTATATAAAGACATTTTGATGAGTTTTATTATGGTAGTCATTGGGGACAGCAAGAAGAAAAGAGGCCAGAATGACGTTCTTGGTAGATAAAAGTATTGAGTGAATGTAACTGCATAGTGGAAGTGAGAATGGTGTGAGGTGCTACTGTGAGGCAGGCCCAGAGGACTTAGAGAAGATCTTAGACTTGAGGTTTGGATCTTGGTCTAGTCTTGATCCCTAGAACAAGGAAGTGGGAGGCTCCTTGATTAGAAAAACTTAGGACACAGGGTAGTGTGTGGAGAACTGATTGAGGAATAGGGATAGAGGTAACAACTCTAGCTTCCCTCATGATGACACTCAAGTTGAAATCCTGGTTTTAAGCCTTCTAGGAGTATGTATAGAAGTTAAAATAGATTTTTTTTCATTCCTCTTTCTACCTTCTAATAGTTAAGTGTGTCCGTTTTTAGGGGAAGTTCCAAGTGCATCTTGTGATTATTGTGTATGAATCCAGTGGTGTCTCTCAGGTGAGCACATTGATGTATCTTCATTTAAAGAGGTGCAGATGGTGGCTGGCAAGTGGGAGACCTGCTTCCACAGGCTAGAATGCTTAATTTTATGGAGGCTTATTTAGTTTATCTCTTACCTGAAAATTGATTCTGTTTATAGCATTTCAGTAATGTGGATGATATTTTTCCTAAGTGGAACATCAACCTAAATTTTCAATATGTTTAATTATTGATGTATCTGAATGCTGCAGTGTATTAGTTAAGGATTTTTCTGTATGAGGAGAGGCTTCTGGCTCTGAGTTTTGGTACTACACTGATTTTATTCATTTTTTTCCAGGGGGATGTCAGTTTTTCTTTACTGCAAGTAACTGCATTATGTTGTCTGGATCATTGCCTTCTATATTAAGTATTAGAGCAGAATAGTTGTTGTCCAGGACGGTTTCAAAGTCTGTGTTTTATTTGACTGTAAGAGCAAACTTAGGCATCTCTCTTCTCTGTTCTTGGTCTGCTAGTATGAACATGATACAGTGATTAAGTAAGGAGATGGGTTTCCATAAACCCCAGTCAGAATTAGCCTGAGTTACTTTATCATATTAACTTTATATATAATAATGTCAACTGATATTTGCCTAATTCTTTGTAAAGTGTTTTTATGGTACTTAAACTCTTCTCTTCTCTTCTCTTCTCTTCTCTTCTCTTCTCTTCTCTTCTCTTCCTTTTTGAGACAGAATCTCACTCTGTCACCCAGGCTGGAGTACAATGATGTGATCATGACTCATTGCAGCCTCAGCTTCCCGGGTTCAAATGATCTTCACAATCCTGAGTAGCTGGGACCATAGGTGCATGCCACCATGCCCAGCTAATTTTTTGTAGAGGTGGGGTTTCACCCTGTTGCCTAGGCTTGTCTCAAACTCCTGAGCTCAAGTGATCCATTAGCCTCAGCCTCCCATATTTTTGGGATCACAGGTGTGAGTCACCATGTCCAGTCTACAATTTTCCTTTTTACTGATACGTTTCTTGTACTAAACTGGTAGCTCTTTTTGTGGACCAGGTTTTTTTTTTTCATCTTTGTACTCACTTTATTTAGGACAGAGCTAAGAATAATGATACTATCTTTTTGTTTTTTTTTTTGAGACGGAGTCTCGCTCTGTCGCCCAGGCTGGAGTGCGGTGGCCGGATCTCAGCTCACTGCAAGCTCTGCCTCCCGGGTTCATGCCATTCTCCTGCCTCAGCCTCCCGAGTAGCTGGGACTACAGGCGCCCACCACCTCGCCCGGCTAGTTTTTTTGTGTATTTTAGTAGAGACGGGGTTTCACCGTGTTAGCCAGGATAGTCTCGATCTCCTGACCTCGTGATCCGCCCATCTCGGCCTCCCAAAGTGCTGGGATTACAGGCTTGAGCCACCGCGCCTGGCAGAATAATGATACTATCTAACACTATGTTATATGCAGGCATGTGCCAAGTGCAGTATTTGTTTTAATCCTCATTATCCCCATTTTATAGAGGAGAGAACTGAGTCTCAGAGAAAGGAAGTAACTTGCTTAGTCTCACAGCTAGTGAAGGGATTCAGCTGTGATTAGAACCCAAGCAATCTGATTTCAGAGCTATATACTTAACCCTTATATTTTCTCAGAAACAGCTTGTATGAATATGTAGGTATATATGAAAGATATTATCTCTCTTATTTGACCCTTGAAACTCTGTGAAGCAGTTAATTATGCTTTTCATATCCATTCTATAGGTTAGGAAAAGTAAGATGAATTAATTACACAAGATCATTCATTTGCTGAGTAACAGAATCTGGACCCCACATCCCAGGTCTCCTGACTCCAAATCTCATATTTTTTCCCCTTCTATAATACTTTTAGCTGTTGGTTAGAGCTTCACATCTATCTTCTTTCTTTCTTTCTTTCTTTTTTTTTTTTGAGGCGGAGTCTTGCTCTACTGCCCAGGCTGGAATGCAGTGGTGAGATCTTGGCTCACTGCAACCTCCGCCCCTCCCCTGGTTCAAGCGATTCTTCTGCCTCAGCCTCCTGAGTAGCTGGGACTACAGGTGTGCACCACCACACCCAGCTAATTTTTGTATTTTTAGTAGAGACGGAGTTTTGCTATATTGGCCAGGCTAGTCTCGAACTCCTGACCTCATGATCTGCCTGCCTTGGCTTCCCAAAATGCTGGGATTACAGGCATGAGCCACCGTGCCCGGCCAACATCTGTTTTCTTAGGAATACACAATAGTCTTTTTCGTATGGAAAATAGATACTTTCGTTGAGACTACCTGAAGATAAGAGATAACCCTAAAAATCTTTCTGTGCATCTTTCTTTCTCAAATCCAAGGAACAAAATACCGCGATAGATAAGTCTGTGAGAGCTACTTGAAGGTGGATGAGACAGCTGTGTATGTGTGTTCCTGTGTGTATTATCTCTGTTTTAGTAGCTGGCAACAGTGTGTTTTCCATAATGATTGCTGAGGGAATGCATGATTTAAAAAGTTGATGCTGTGTCTAGTATTAAAGAGTGATGATACTAAAATTGCTAGTTTATTTTTATATCCTATGATTTCTCCTGATTGCTTCCTTCTTAGTCACTAGGTGATTATGTTTGAGAGTTACAACAGTCCTGGCCGGGCGCGGTGGCTCACGCCTGTAATCCCAGCACTTTGGGAGGCCGAGACAGGCGGATCACAAGGTCAGGAGATCGAGACCACGGTGAAACCCCGTCTCTACTAAAAATACAAAAAATTAGCCGGGCGCGGTTGTGGGCGCCTGTAGTCCCAGCTACTCGGGAGGCTGAGGCAGGAGAATAGCGTGAACCCGGGAGGCGGAGCTTACAGTGAGCCGAGATCGCGCCACTGCACTCCAGCCTGGGCGACAGAGCGAGACTCTGTCTCAAAAAAAAACAAAAAACAAAAAACAAAACAAAAAAAAACAACAGTCCTAATATAGTGGCATTAAATATAGTTGAGCCAGCATATGGTAACTGTCTGTAACAGAGCCTTCATATAAGACAGGGATTACACTTAAGCATTTTGTAACACTGAAGAAACAATTTTTCTGATGTCTAGGTGAACTTAATTGTATTGGATTCTTTTTTGATTGCCTTGTCAGATTTCTTTTGTATTTTATATAAATAAGATATGACAGTGGCAAATTCGTTTTTCAGCGTTTTTTTTTTTTTTTTTTTTTTTTTTTGAGACGGGGTTTCGCTCATGCAGTGGCTGGATTTTGCTCACTGCAACCTCTGCCTCCTGGGTTCAAGCGATTCTCATCCCTCAGCCTCCTGAGTAGTTGGAATTATAGGCACCCACCACGACGCCCAGGTAATTTTTGTATTTTTAGTAGAGACGGGGTTTCACTGTGTTGGCCAGGCTGGACTCAATCTTCTTACCTCATGATCCGCCTGCCTCGGCCTCCCAAGGTGCTAGGATTACAAACGTGAGCCATCACCTCCTGGCCAAGGGTCTAGTTCTCAATAGCCTTCTTCCTGACCATTGAGAAGAAGCCATTATACTTCATTTAGCTTCTAGGTTATATCACATTCAAATACAGTCATGTCATAGCATAGCTACTTGGTTTTCCATGTGCCCTGCCCTGCATTATTTTTGTGTATGATTATCGTGCAAAATGTTTAAGAATTCCTGAGCTTCTCTTATTTTAGTCTGAGATTGTTATATTCAGGTAAATTACCCCTCACCTAAGAATGTCATAATTGATTCCATTGTTCCAGATTGTAGATTTGAGTGTCAGGTAGTAATTTATATATTACTGGATCTTTTAAGAATTAGTTGTTTTAATGTAGAAGCCACATGAGATAAAAAATTGGAATTTTCAGCCTTGATTAGTTGGCTACCGTCTGCTTTGTTTGATTAGTTCAGCCTTGATTAATTGGCTACAGTCTGCTTTGTTGCTTGGCACACATCAGTCCAACTCTTGTTCTCATTTTATGTCTGTGAGTTGTGCATGTGTGTATGTACTCATGGATGTTCCTCTCTCCCGTCTCAAAGGTACTGCCAATGTCTAGTAGATTTCTAGAGCCCTGAATTTTGTCTTGCTCAGTTTCCTTACAGATTTTACAAGCTTGAAAGGTGGGTAGTTAGAGTACAGGGTAGCTGCTGAAAGAGACCCAAACATTCAATGGCTCAAACAAGATAGACATTTGTCTCTTATAAAACAGTTCAGGGGTAAGTCTCTTATGACCACAGTGGGCAGAGGTTCTGCTCCATGAAATCATCTAGAGATTCAGGCACCTTCTATCTCGTTGTCTGGGGGTGATGCCCTCATCTGCATTCTCAGTGATAGCTTATTAACACATCTACCTTGAAATAAGTCCATGAGAAGGGAGAAGAGAGAGTGGAGGACACATAGTTGCCTTAAAAAAAAAGTGAGCTGAAGTTGTATATGTTAATTCTCCCAGCATCTCGTTCATTATCTTTAGAAACAAGACATATCTAGTTATAAATAACATTAGGAAATGTAGTTTCCAACTCGGTTGCATGTGCTCAGTTATTTTGGCAGAGGGTTACCGTAAGGGAGTGTCTGTATTGAAAGGAAGCAAGGGAAAATGGATACTATTAGCAGTCTCTTCCACAGAGTCATAGCTGGAGGGTAAAAATAATAAAACCTTTTCCTCATTCATTATATTAATTCTCACCACATTGAGAATTTCTTTGAGGTAAGTGGTATTATAACCATTTTGCTAACTGGGGAACTGATTTTGAGGTATCGGATGACTGGTTTAAAGTCACAAGTGTAGCTCAAAACTGAACTAATTATCCTTTCCCCCCACACCTTCTCTTTGTGTTTCTTATCTCAGTGAATGACATCACCATTTTCTCACTCAAGCCGGAAATTTGGGATTTCCTTATCTTCTCATATTCCTTCAGTCACTAAGCTGTGTAGATACGATCACCTTAACATTTCTCAAATCTGTGCCTTTCTCTCCATCCCCACGGCTATTGCCTTAGCTCAGACTCTCAGCAGCTCTTGTGTGGACAGCAGCCTCCATTCTTCCATCTGCTGCCAGGGTCACCTCCAGTGAATCCATCTTCGCAGCCCAACCCTGCCAAACCACTTGCAATCGTTGGGACTTACTATATACTGTTAAACTGCCAAATCTGTACTCGTGTTGCTTCTTCTGCTCAAATGGTCCTCTTCCCTTCTCAACTTGGCAAACATGGCCTTATTTTATTTTAAAAAATCTACCACCTACATTGCTTCCACTATAAAGTTGTTGCTCTCTTTTCCAGGTAGAATTGACTGTTTTCTCCTCATTCTTCTCTTGTGTTGATGCCTGTTATAGGACCTGTAACATTTTATAGTAATAATTTGTAATGTGTCTTGCTTTTTATCATTAGCACTCAATATTGTACCTGATAGAAAACAGCTACTCCATAACTGCTTGAATGAGTAGAGCATATGACAGACTGGGACTTGAATCCAAATCTTGTGTTTTTCTTATCCTGATGGCTCATCCTGTGTTAAGTGTGTACATATTTCCTGAGTTGCTTCCCAACACCAAATTTGGAGGTCTCACTTTCCAGGAGCTCTTTTCATTGGCAATCAAGTGTAGCCCTAAAAAGGGCTTTTTCAACAAATGGATGCTTAATTCTCTTTCCATTTGGATGTTGGGGGTGTGCTTTTTTGGTAGGTGCTGCTAAAACCGTTGTCTGTAACTTGCAAAATAAATAAATGCTGGATGTTTGGCTTTAATTTTTATTGATTACATCAAGGGATAAAGGAGGTTTGCTTTACATTTGGAGAGAAGGCAGGCAAATTAGAAAAAAATGCATCCCCTTGAAGAGGGTTTTATTTTTAATGTTATTTACAAAGTATATACATGAAAATAGAAAAGGAATAACTTTAATTTACAATAGACATAATTTAGGGAAAAATGCTAACATCTCAGTGTAAGTGTAAACCCAGCTTGGCTATTATAATTTCTGATCATTGAGGCTCGCTTATTGTGCGTTTAAACCATCTGTTTTGGTGTTAATCCCTTAAAACTCAATTGGTAGATGTTAACATGATAAAAGGTAATAAAGCTTGAAATATGGCAGTCATTCGATCTGGTTTACTTTTCAACTAATTGCATGCAAACTTAAGTGTCTTTGGGAAAAAGGAAAGGGGGAAATTAATGCTGTAGTCAACTATTTTGATCTCAGCTTGAGCCCTGCACACCTGTCACTGGCTTGTGGAAGTTTTCCTCCATAATTAAGAGCTCCTCTCTCATGTTATTACTTAATTGGATGCCACAAGAGCCTGGTGAAACAGTGGAATCCTCTTAATTGCAGCTTTTAAAACAAATCACCAATGTTTAATGTAGTATTGTTTTTAAAAGCCTTCCCTGGAAAGAGTTTTTTGATTGCTTCAAGTCCAAATGGAATGGAGTGTTGAGAATTCTGCTGTTTATAAAGTTAGAAGTCATAGAGTACTTTGAAATGTCTCTCCTTGAAGAGTTAGGGAACATAACTAATATTTACTTGATGCTTTACAATTTGACCAAGTGTTTTCCTTTTATCTTGTTTTAATTCCTATAGTAGCTCCAAGAAAGGTATTATAATGCTTCCCATTTTACAGATGAGGAAATTGAGGGTCAGAAAAGTGACTTGCTGAGGGTCACACAATTAGTAAGTGGTAGAGATAGATGCAAACCCTACCTACTGATGCAAACCCTTTATTTACCTCCTATCTCAATGAGCATAAACTGCATGTGTGTAAGTATCAGTATAGTGGGTTTTTCCTTTAACTTACAGTGTGGTCTCAATTTAGCTTACTGTGTTTGGTACTTTTCTGTTTCAACTGTCAGCCCTTACACATATAGTGGAAAGAGCAGCCTGGTAGTAGGTGAAGAAGCCAAAGTGCTGGGAAATAACAGAATATCCCATTCCATGCTTAGATCATGACTCTTATCTAGCTGAAACATCCTCCGGTAAGGTTGGCAGGGTCTTTGTGATCCTGCTGCATTGTGGACAAGTCGTTTACAGCGTACTTAAGTGCTGAGCAGTTATGACAGCTGGTTTAAATGAGCTTCTGTGGCAGTCAATTCTCTTGAGGCCTCAGTGCCCATTTTCCTCTCCACCCCAGTAGTGGAAAGAGCTCTTGATAGGGAATCAGGAAACTTTGATGCTGTAATTGCAGTTAGGTGATTTGCTAACTGTCCTATTTTCTTCAGGACTAAGTTTGGTCAGTACCACCTCTTGGAAGACTTCCCTAAAGTCTTAGGGTGGCCTTCCTTTTTTTTTTTCTGGACACTGTGACACATTGTTTTAAGTATTGTCTGTATGGCACTTACCACATTGTTCTGCAATTATATTTCTTTCAGACTAGAACTATACCTCTAGCCTCCTTTTTTTTGAGGCAGAGTCTCACTGTGTTTCCCATGCTGAAGTGCAGTGGCGCAGTCTTGGCTCACTGCAAGCTCTGCCTCCTGGGTTGATGCCATTCTCCTGCCTCAGCCTCCCGAGTAGCTGGGACTACAGGCGCCCAACACCACGCCCAGCTAATTTTTTTTTTTTGTATTTTTAGTAGAGACGCGGTTTTACTGTGTTAGCCAGGATGGTCTTGATCTCTTGACCTTGTGATCTGCCTGCTTTGGCCTCCCAAAGTGCTGGGATTACAGGCGTGAGCCACTGTGCCTGGCCACCTCTAACCTTCTTTTTACTACCAGCCCATCTGTACTTGAGAATCACTGCCCCAAACTGTATATTCTGTGAGAGCACAGTCACAGGGTTCCTTGTTGTGGACATTTGTAGTTTGCTTCTGTAGTTTCCTTCTTATCTCAGCAATGGCCTCATATGTTCGTTTTAGGAACCACACCTTCCCCCCTGTTTTGCTTCATATAGTTTGGGTAGGAATTTCTTAGCTCTAGTGTTATGTGAACCAGGCTCAAGGTAACCAAGGCATCATATTACTCTGGCCATAGTGATTGGTTTAGGGGTAAATATGTTTTAAGCTGGTCTAAACTGAATGTTCAGGACTTTTGTAAGCCTCTATAGAAGACCTTCTCCAAGTCCTGCTATACTAGAGAGGTGTGTGGCTGGAGCTGCTATAGCCATTTTGCCACATTAGGAGGAGAGAGTCTGGCTTACGATAGAATCAACATTGAGGAAGTGAAGCTAAACAGGTGGAGGCAGTGACTTTGAGCTCTGAAATGAGCCTCCCCCATAGTCTACCTTAATCTTGGGCTTCAGTTAATTAGGTCAGTAATTAGGCTTTTTGCTTAAACCAGTTTGTTTTCTGTCATTTACAACCAAGAGTCTTAACTAATCTATTTCTCTTTTGCACTTAAGCATAGTTCATAGCCTAGAATTTGTTAATTGGGTAAATGATTGAACTCTATGACTTTGTCTTTCTTAGTCTCAGTTTCTTTCTGTAAAATGGGAATTTCTGCCTGCCTGGCTCCAAGTGTTGTTGTGAGTTAATAGAAGGAAAAGCTTTCGGGTCTCTCCTTCTGCACTTAGTCTATACCAAACAATTGACCATTTAATTATATAATTACATATAACTATTGTATAATGGTTTTTTTTGTTTCAACTTGATATGTGTACCCCCTTAGAGTGGATGGCATCTTACATACTTATCGTTTTCCTCCTACTGCTCAGCACAATGTTGGGAAAATAGTGGGCACTCATGAGTATTTATTAGTGATGACAATAGCAGCTACAGTTTATTGCATACGTTTATTGGGCCAGATAGTGTGTAGGCATTCTACATAAATTATCTCTAAACCTCAGCAAATAACAGTATTAGATAGCTATTAGATAAGCAGTATTGTCCTCGGAGAATAGCTGCATAGCTAACAAACGAGAGAGCTGAAATTGTTGGTTGAATTACGATGGAAAATAAATGCGATGGAGCCTTCCAAAGCATATACCAGGAATGTTTGAGGTGTCTGCCTTAGGAGAATGATAGAGGTGAACATCAAGTAAATACCTGATGGGGATGAAATCCTGGCCTGGTTTGGAATTGCTTGAAAAGCTATTTTTCAAGTCTTTTCTTGGCATAGTTTAATTGACTTCACTAATCCATTGCATCACTATTAAATAATAATAAAAGATATAGAGAGTAGTAGCATTAGAAATACTGGTCACAAGGATACTGTATATTATGGTGATGTCCTTTTGAATATTACAGTGAATGTCCCCTCCCTGGGGCCTGTGTGAATTGATGCCTACTAAATATGCTCAGCTGGTACTCAGGGAACATTTTGCTCAGGTTCAGGCAGAACTACTGTGTTAGTAGGTAACCTTTTATTCCTTTTTTTTTTTTTTTGAAACGGAGTCTTGCTCTGTTGCCCAGGCTGGAGCGCTGGAGTGCAGTGGCATGATCTTGGCTCACTGCAAGCTCCGCCTCCCGGGTTCACGCCATTCTCCTGCCTCAGCCTCCCGAGTAGCTGGGACCACAGGCGCCCGCCACTGCACCCAGCTAATTTTTTGTATTTTTTCATAGAGATGGGGGTTTCACTGTGTTAGCCAGGATGGTCTCGATCTCCTGACCTCATGATCCGCCCGCCTCAGCCTCCCAGAGTGCTGGGATTACAGGCGTGAGCTCCCGCGCCCGGCCTATTCTTTGTTTTTTTGAGACAGAGTCTTGCTCTGTTGCCCAGGCTGAAATGCAGTGGTACGATCTCGGCTCACTGCAGACTCCACCTCCTGGGTTCAAGCAATCCTCCTGCCTCAGCATCCCAAGTAGCTGGGATTACAGGTGACCACCATCATGCCCGGCTAATTTTTGTATTTTCAGTAGAAACAGGGTTTTACCATGTTGGCCAGGTTGATCTTGATCTCCTCACCTCAGGTGATCTGCCTGCCTTGGCGTCCCAAAGTGCTGGGATTACACGCGTGAGCCATCGTGCCAGGCCAACCTTCTATTCTTTATTGAGTGTTAAACTCAGACTCTAGATTAAGCAAGAAATCAAATGAAAAAGTCTAACTGGCATTATATGCTGCATTCTGTGATGGAAAACACTTTCTCTTTGAAGCAAGACATCCGATTGTAGACCGAGGTCTGAGTCAGATGATACTGTTTACAAGGACCTGGTAGATGATTTGCATATGTTATATAATCCCCAAAAGAACCTTTCAGCATAAGTGTTACCATCCCCACTTGTGATGAGGGTCAGAGAGATGAAGAGAGGTCATACAGCTGTAAATATTCCCCTGTAGGCCAGGCGCGGTGGCTCACACCTGTAATTCCAGCACTTTGGAAGGCCGGGGCAGGCAGATCATGAGGTCAGGAGTTTAAGACCAGCCAGACCAGCATGGTGAAACCCTATCTCTACTAAAAATACAAAAATTAGCCGGGCGTGGTGGCATGTGCCTGTAATCCCAGCTACTTAGGAGGCTGAGGCAGGAGAATCGCTTGAATCTGGGAGGTGGAGGTTGCAGTGAGCTGAGATCACACCATTGCACTCTAGCCTGAGCAACAGAGTGGGACTCAGTCTTTAAAAAAAAAAAAAAAAAAAATTCTTCTGTAATGTTTTAAACCATAGTCCTAAGATTGCAGCATTGAACTTCAAGATCAAGAATCATATGGGATAAGAGGGTATTAAAATTATCTAAAAATTTATTTTTATTGTCCAAAGTGACTAGTGTCACTTTTACCCCTTAGTTGATACAGATATAAAAGTAAAAGTTATTTCAGTAAAGGAAGGGAGGTCTCATAAAGATCTTGGTTTGTGAATTAAAAAACAAACAACAAAAAAAGTGAATGGCTCTGCTTGTATGATCAAATGCTTAAAAAAAGCGGGAATGGCTGTGCCATTTCTAGTTCTCTATGGAATAATTTTAACATATTTATTAGGGATAGAGTAGCATTTACCATGTTTGAGTGGTCTTTATTTATTCCACAAGGGATTGAGAGTAGTTTACAAAAGTAATCTAGTAAAATAACCTAAAAAAGAAAAACGCTGAGTACTATTGAAAATAGAATAACATATATATATGTGTATGTATGTATGTATGTCTCCCCAGTTGCTGTAGGTGAGCTACAAATTTACCCCTGAATTTCCTGGAAGCCTAGGAGAAAAGGATAACTTTTTTTTGTTTGTTTTTTGAGATGGAGTTTCGCTTTTGTTGCCCAAGCTGGAGTGCAATGGCACGCGATCTTGGCTCACTGCAACCTCCGCCTCCCAGGTTAAAGCGATTCTCCTGCCTCAGCCTCCCGAGTAGCTGGGATTACAGGCATGTGCCACCACGCCTGGCTAATTTTTTGTATTTTTAGTAGAAACGGGATTTCTCCATGTTGGTCAGGCTGATCTTGAACTCCCAACCTCAGGTGATCCACCCACCTTGACCTCCCAAAGTGCTGGGATTACAGGCATGAGCCACCGCGCCCAGGCCTTTTTTTTGAGACAGAGTCTTGCTCTGTTGCCCAGGCTGGAGTGTAGTGGCACAATCCTGGCTCACTGCAACCTCTGCCTCCCAGGTTCAAGCAATTCTCCCAGCCTCAACCTCCTGATTAGCTGGGACTACAGGTGTACACCACCACGCCTGGCTAATTTTTGTATTTTTAGTCGGGACAGTTTCACCATGTTGGCCAGGCTGGTCTCGAACTCCTGGTCTCAGGCTATCTGCCCACCTTGGCCTCCCAAAGTGCTGGGATTACAAGCATGAGCAGTGATGCCTGGCTGCATGTTTAGTTTTATAAGAAACTGCCAAATTATTTTCCAGAGTGTGTGTACCATTTTACCTTCCTACCAGAAATATATGAGAAGTCCAGTTTCTTTGCATCCTTGTTAGCATTTAGTATTATCACTCTTTAAATTTAGCTGTTTTAATAGGTATGTAGTACTTCTTTCAGTTTTTCTCTGAGTGAGTACATTTGTTTTTAGCACATGGCAGGTTGATAGCCTTAGTCAGGTTTAGCTTTCAGATTTGCCATATTTGTACCCACTGCATTTAAGTTTTTATTTCTTAATGTACTTTAAATTCTGAAGGCTTACAAAGCTATTGAAAACTTTTCCCAGTATTTTTTTTTCTTAGTTTCTTCATGTCTCCTGATCCCAGCAACAGGTATCTTCACACACCTTAGCAAAAGTACCTTCATTGGAGACCGGGCATGGTTGCTCATGCCTATAATCCCAGCACTTTGGGAGGCTGAGGTAGGAAGAATGCTTGAAGCCATAAGTTCAAGACCACTTGGGCAACATAGTGAGACCACATCTCTTTTAAAAAAAAAAAAAAGTTGGGCATGGTCATGGTGGCACATGTCTATAGTCTCAGCTCCTCGGGAGGCTGAGCTGGGAGGATTGCTTGAGTCTGGAGGGTCGAGGCTGCAGTTAGCCATGTTCATGCCACTGCACTCCAGCCTGGGAGACAGTGAGACCCTGTCTCAGAAAACAACAACAAGAAAAAAACCTTCATTGGCCTTTCCTTAAATGAGACTAATTCTGTGGATATAACTGCTTGGATTTATTTAATGCTGCAGTAGTGGTACTAAGGATTTTGTTTACATTGTTCTCATTAGTGACAACTCCTCAGTGCTGTTGTGTTTTTTTCTTGCTGAGAATCAAGAAATGTTTTGCCATCTGTTATGGTTACAGTTTGGGCAATGGAAAGAAGAAAAGATAACAAAACAATTTTTGGGAAGTTTGTGTGAATGGAGGATTCTCATTATTGATTGATTGATTGAGGTGAAATTTATATATCGTTGTTGAAATTAACCACTGTAAAGTGAACAATTTAGTGGCATTTAATACACTCCCAGTGTTGTGCAACAACCATCTCTGTCTAGTTCCAAAACATTCATCCCCCTAAAAGGAAGTTCTGTATCCATTAAACAGTCATTCCCATTCCTATTCCCTCCTAGCCCCTGGCGACAACCAATCTGCTTTTCGTCTCTATGGATTTACCTATTCTAAATATTTTACATAAATGAAATCATATAGTGTGTGGCCTTTTGCGTCTGGCTTCTTTCACTCAGAATAATGTTTTTGATGTTCATGTTGTAGCATGTATCAGTACTTCATTACTTTTTTTTTTTTGAGACGGAGTTTCACTCTTGTCGCTCAGGCTGGAGTGCAATGGTATGATCTCGGCTCACTGCAACCTCCAGCTCCTGGGTTCAAGCGATTCTGCTACCTCAGCCTCCCTGGTAACTGGGATTACAGGTGACTGCCGCCATGCCCGGCTAATTTTTGTATTTTTAGTAGAGACGGGGTTTCATCATGTTGGCCAGGTTGATCTTGAACTCCTGACCTCAGGTGATCCACCTGCCTTGGCCTCCCAAAGTGCTGGGATTACAGGCATAAGCACCGCGCCTGGCCAGTACTTCATTACTTTTTAAAGCTTTTTATGGCTGAGTAATATTACATTGTATGGATATGCTACAGTTTGTCCACTGATGGACATTTGAGTTGTTTCTACCTTTTGCTATTGTGAAGAGTGCTGCTATGAACATGTGGGTAGATGTATTTGTTTTAGTACCTGTTTTAGTTCAGTGTATACCTAGGAATGGAATTGCTGGGTCGTATGGTAATTCTATGTTTAACTTGCTGAGGAGCTGCCAGACCTTTCCATAATGGCTGCACCATTTTAACATTCCCACCAACATTTGAGGGTTCAGATTTTTTAACATTATTGCTCATACTTGTTATTTCCTTCTTCATTTTAAAAAAATAAATAGCTGTTATAATGAGTATGGCATATCATATGGTTTTGATTTGTATTTCCCTAATGATTAATAAATGACATTAAGCATCTTTCCATGTACTTGTTGGCCATTTGTATATCTGTGGAAAAATACCTATTCATGTCCTTTGCCCATTAAAAAAACTTTTTTTTTTTTTGCCTTTTTATTGTTGAATTATAAAAGTTTCTTTTACAGTTTGGATTCCAGACCTTTATCAAATATATGATTTCCAAATATTTTTTCTTATTCAGTAGGTTTTCTTTCCACTTTTTTTTTTTTTTCTTTTTTAGAGACAGGGTTTTGCTCTGTTGCCCAGGTTGGAGTACAGTGGCATGATCATAGTTCACTGCAGCCTTTAACTCCTGGGCTCAAGTGATCCTCCAGCCTCAGACTCGTAAGTAGCTAGGACTACAGATGTGCACCACCATGCTTGGGTAATTTTTCTTTTTTACATTTTTTGTAGAGGCAGTGTCTTGCTGTTTGCCCAAGCTGATGCTGAATTCCCACCTTGGCCCTTCTGAAGTGCTGGGATTGCAGGTGTAAGCTATCACATTTGGCCTCTTCACTTTTTTGATAATAGCCTTTGATGCACAAAAGTTTTAAATTTTGATGAAGTCCAGTTTATTTTTTCTTTGGTTGCTTAGTTTGTTGTCATAGCTCAGAATCCATTGCCAAATCCAAGGTCATGAAGATTTATCATGGTTGTATCCCTTAAATTTAGGTCTTTAATTTTGAATTAAGTTTTATATGTGGTTTGAGGTAGGGGTCCAGCTTCATTCTTCTGCTTGTAGATATTCAGTTGTCCCAGCACCATTTGTTGAAGAGACTTTTCTTTTCTCATTGATTAGTGATTAGTCTTGGCATGTTGGTTGAAAATTTATTGGCCAGAGATATATGGATTTATTTCTAGACTTGTGATTCTGTTCCATTGGTCTATATACCTGTCCTTATGCGAGTATCATGCTGTACTGATTACCATAGTTTTGTAGTAAATTTTGAAATTGTTAAGTGTGAGTCTTCCAACTTCGTTGATCTTTTTAAAGATTATTTTTGCTATTTGTATCCTCTTGCAATTCCATATGAATTTGAGGACTGGCTCTTCCAGTTCTACAAAAAAAGGTTTTTGGACTTTTGATAAAATCTATAGATTGCTTTGGAAGTGGCATCTTAACAATATTACATTTTCCAATTAATGAATACAGGATTTTTAAATTAATAACTTAATTTTGGCCAGGCATAGTGGCTCATGCCTGTAATCCCAGCACTTTGGGAGGCCGAGGCAGGAGGATCGCTTGAGCTCAGGAGTTCAAGACCAGTCTAGTTAACATAGTAAGATCCCATCTCTGCTGAAAATAAAAAAAAAATTTAGCCAGGAGTGGGGGCACTATCATCTTAAACAGTAACTCCCATTTCTTCCCTACCCCAGCTCCTGGCAACCACCATTCAACTATGTGTCCAAGAATTGCATTATTCTATGTATCTCATATGAGTAGAATAATAGTGTTTGTCCTTTATTACTGGTTTAATTCACTTAGCATAATGTCTTCAGGGTTCATCATGTTTTAGTATATGTCAGAATTTCCTTCTTTTTTAAGTCTGAATAATACTCCATTGTATGTATATGCCACAGTTTTTTGATCCATTCATCCATCAACAGACACTTAAGTTGCTTTCACCTTTCGGTGGTTGTGAATTTCCCATTGCTTTTTTTCCTCTTTTTTTTTGGGACAGGGTCTTGCTCTGTTGCCCAGGCTGGAGTGCAGTGGTGTGATCTTGGCTCACTGCAACCTCTGCCTCCTGAGTTCAGGTGATTCTTGTGCCTCAGCCACCCAAGTAGCTAGGATTACAGGTGTGTGCCACCCTACCTGGCTACTTTTTGTATTTTTTTTTTGTAGTAGAGGCAGGGTTTTGCCATGTTGGCCAGGCTGTCCTTGAACTCCTAGCCTTATGTGATCCGCCTGCCTTGGCCTTCCAAAATGCTGGGATTACCAACATGAGCCACTGCACCTGGCCCCCAATTTTTTTTTATTGCAGTAAAATACATGCAAAATTTATCATCTCGATTTTTTGAAAGTGTATAGTTTAGTGGCCAGGCACGGTGGCTCATGCCTGTAATCCCAGCACTTTGGAAGGCCGAGGTGGGTGGATCACGAGGTCAGGAGTTCAAGACCAGCCTGGCCAAGATGGTGAAACCCTATCTCTACTAAAAATACAAAAATTAGCCGGCCATGGTGTTGGGCGCTTGTAATCCTAGCTACTCGGGAGGCTGAATTGCTTGAACCTGCGAGGCGGAGGTTGCAGTGAGCCGAGATCACACCAGCCTGGGCGACAGAGCGAGACTCCGTCTCAAAAAAAAAAAAAAAAAAAAAGAAAGTGTATAGTTTAGTGTATTAAATACATTCGTAATGTTGTGTGACCATCACTGTCAACTATCTCTAAAACTCTTTATCTTACAGATCTGAAATTTGTCTACCCATTAAACAGGAACTCCCTATTGCCCCATTCTTCCTACCCCCGCCCCTGACAATCACCATTCAGTCTTCTGTCTCTATGATTTTGATGACTCTGAGTGCCTCATATAAGTAGAATCATATAGGATTTGTCTTTTTATTTAATTATTTAAATTATTATTATTATTAATTTGCTAGTGGTGGGGTGGAGGGAATGGGTTCTCACTGTTTTTTTTTTTTTTAAAGCCAGAGTTCTCACTTTGTCATCCAGGAGGGACTGCAGTGGCACGATGATAGCTTCTTGCAACCTTGAACTCTTAGACACAAGCCATCCTCTTGCCTCAGCCTCCAACCAGCTAGGACTACAGGTGTGTATCACCACACTTGGCTAATTAAAAAAATTTGTTTTTTGTAGAAACAGGGTTTCGCTATGTTGTGCAGGCTGGTCTTGAACTCCTGGCCCCAAGTGATCCTCCTGCCTCTGCTTCCCAAAGTGCTGGGATTACAATGTGAGCCACTATACCCAGCCCCATTGCTTTTTTTGTTGTTGTTTTTTCTTTAACATGACAGTGGGTTGAAGCTTACCAGACCCATTGCTTTTTAATATAATAGCAAGCCTTCCTTTCTCTTTTTCTTTTTTTTCCCACAAATATTTATAGAGCAGCTTCTTTATGCCCACTATTTTTAGTATTAGAAGCCTGGCAGTGAACAAGACTAACAAGGTCCTTGGAGGTTACATTCTGGTGATGAGAATGGTTCCCTCTTTGGAAGCCTTGCCAGGGACTAGTTCCCTGGTTTGCTCAGTTTATGATTAGGCCAGGTATCAACTGTGTGTCATCACTTTGGATGTTGCAGACCTTAGCTCCATTTTTTTTTTTTTTTTTTGAGATGGGGTCTTGCTCTGTCGCCCAGGCTAGAGTGCAGTGGTGTGATCTTGGCTCATTGCAACCTCTGCCTCCCGGATTCAAGCAATTCTCTTGCCTCAACCATCCAAGTAGCTGGGATTACAGGTGCCCACCACCATGCCCAGTTAATTTGTTTTGTATTTTTAGTAGAGCTGGGGTTTTGACATGTTGGCCAGGCTGGTCTTGAACTCCTGACCTCAAGAGATCCACCTGCCTCGGCCTCCCAAAGTGCTGGGACCTTAGCCCCATTTTTCCTTTGTGCCTTACTTTGTCCCTTTCTCTCAAAGGCCTTTCATGAGCCCCCAGGCTGGACAGGGTGTTCCTCTTCTGCTTTAACTACCCATCACTTATCTTTAGTATAATGCTGCCTAACTCTCTCTTCTACTGGAATGGTACCCTTGTTGACTGACTCATGTATAGCTGCTTGGCTTAATCATAGACCAGATATTCAGGTCCTCTGAGACAGGCCCCTGATGACTTTTGCAACTACATCTTTCACCATAGCCTGCCTTGCACTTTGGACTCTAGTAACACTGAAATAAATGTCATTTCCCAAGGCATGCTAAGCTGTTTCTATTCTCTAGTCTCTCCCTTTTTCGTAGAATGCCCTTTTCCTCTAGGCTAATGTCTTTCTCCTTTAAATTAGTCATCTTCAACAAAGGCTACCTTGCCCTTCTCTTGACTTTGCCACATTCCTGCTGCTGCCTTCCTTCCATGGCCTTTGTCACACTATATGGTAATTGACAGGTTCCATGATCTTAAGGAACTTGTGGATTTTAGCAGTGGGTCTTAGCTTGCCATCTTCTTCACCCATCAAGTTTCATTTCTCTCTTTACTCATTGAACTTGGCTTTGCTGATGACAGACATTCTGAAATGAAAGCGACCTCCTGGGAATCCGATGGGATTTTCTCTTTATTGCTCTCCCATTGTATTTCACCCTTGCATTTGTGTCAGTTCTCAGTAGGATTAACATAATCTTTTTGTGTAAAAATAATATGCCTCTAATATATTTCTCACCTAGCAGAGATTCTAATGATCTTAATTAATCCTGATGGCATTTTATATATTTACTTTTTGTCCTAAAGTCTCCTTCACCTTGTTTTTTGGAAAAATGCCTGTTATGGAAAAACTAGAAAACTTGGCAAATGGCCGGGCGCGGTGGCTCAAGCCTGTAATCCCAGCACTTTGGGAGGCCGAGACGGGCGGATCACGAGGTCAGGAGATCGAGACCATCCTGACTAACACGGTGAAACCCCGTCTCTACTAAAAAATACAAAAAAACTAGCCGGGCGAGGTGGCGGGCGCCTGTAGTCCCAGCTATTCGGGAGGCTGAGGCAGGAGAATGGCAGGAACCCGGGAGGCGGAGCTTGCAGTGAGCCGAGATCGCGCCACTGCACTCCAGCCTGGGGGACAGAGCGAGACTCTGTCTCAAAAAAAAAAAAAAAAAAAAACTTGGCAAATAATATCGCTCTATATTCTGCCAAGCAGAGATTACTTTTAAAACTCACCATTTAGGTTTTTTTGAAAAGTTATTTTCTAATTATTTTATATAATTAAGATCATACTATAGGTAGTCTTTTGGAGTGCTTTTTAATTTAACATTATATCATAAGCATTTTCCTTTTATTTTTGAGACAGAGTCTGGGTCTGTCACCTAGGCTGGAGTGCAGTGGCGCGATCACAGCTCACTGCAGCCTCAAACTCCTGGGCTCAAGTGATCTTCTACCTTAGCCTCCCAAGTAGCTGGTACTATAGGCACGCACCCCACACCCACCTTATTAAAAATTTTTATTTTTGTAGAGATGGGGTCTCGCTGTGCTGCCCGGGCTGGTCTCGAACTCCTGGCTCAAGCGATCCTCCCACCTTGGCCTCCCAAAGTGCTGGGATTACAGGTGTGAGCCACTGTGCCTGGCCTCAGTCTTTATTTTTTTTATAGTTTTCCTAGGATAAATAGGAATAGGGTAACTGGAGTGAAGGTATATTTATTTTTATTTTTATTTATTTTTTATTTTTATTTATTTATTTATTTATTTTATTTATTTATTTTTTTTTGAGACGGAGTCTCGATCTGTCACCCAGGCTGGAGTGCAGTGGCCAGATCTCAGCTCACTGCAAGCTCCGCCTCCCGGGTTTATGCCATTCTCCTGCCTCAGCCTCCCGAGTAGCTGGGACTACAGGCGCCCGCCACCTCGCCCGGCTAGTTTTTTGTATTTTTTTTTTTTTTTTTTTTTTGAGACGGAGTCTTGCTCTGTCCACCAGGCTGGAGTGCAGTGGCGCTATCTCGGCTCACTGCAAGCACCGCCTCCCGGGTTCACGCCATTCTCCCGCCTCAGCCTCCCGAGTAGCTGGGACTACAGGCGCCCGCCACCACGCCCAGCTAATTTTTTGTATTTTTAGTAGAGACGGGGTTTCACCATGTTAGCCAGGATGGTCTCGATCTCCTGACCTCGTGATCCGCCCGTCTCGGCCTCCCAAAGTGCTGGGATTACAGGCTTGAGCCACCGCGCCCGGCCTTTTGTATTTTTTAATAGAGACGGGGTTTCACCGTGTTAGCCAGGATGGTCTCGATCTCCTGACCTTGTGATCCGCCCGTCTCGGCCTCCCAAAGTGCTGGGATTACAGGCTTGAGCCACCACGCCCGGCCTTATTTATTTTTTTTTGAGACGGAGTCTTGCTCTGTCGCCGGGCTGGAGTGCAGTGGCTGGATCACAGCTCACTGCAAGCTCCGCCTCCCAGGTTCACGCCATTCTCCTGCCTCAGCCTCCCGAGTAGCTGGAATTACTATTTTTATTTTTTTGAGATAGCGTCTGGCTCTTTCACACAGGCTGGACTGCAGTGGCTGGAGTGCAGTGGCACAATCTCAGCTCACTGCAACCTCCCCCTCCTGGGCTCAAACTCCCACCTCAGTCTCTTGAATAGCTGGGACTACAGGTGCATGCCACCACACCTGGCTAATTTTTTAATTTTTTGTAGAGGCGGGGTTTCACCATGTTGCCCAGGCTGGTCTTGAACTCCTGGGCTCAATCCATTTGCCTGCCTTGGCCTCCCAAAGTGCTAGGATTACATACATGAGCTACTGCGCCCATCCAGGTGTAATTTTTTTAAGGCTCTTGATATACACTGTTATTATCCTAGTTCATTGCAGGGACTAAGTATTTGTTAAATGAAAGAATGACTACCGCCCAGAAAGACTGTGAGTAGTCATGCTCTTTACAGGAGTAGATGAGTGGCTCTAACTCCCCATACTGCCTTTCATATTTGACCCTCTCATTGTCCTCCATCCTCATTTGTTTATAGCGAGGGCTTTATGCTCTTATTAGTCATACTTAATTGCTTTCTCTGTGCTCAGGCCAGATGAAATCAGGTCTTTATTCCTTTTTTCCCAAAGAGGAGATACTGAACTTCTCATTTGGTCATGTTCCTTTTTCACCCTTCCATCATTTATTGGTAGCATCTTCTGACTTTGAAACCGTAGAGACTTAAAAAACTTGACCGATCTCGTAGGTAATATTTAAAATATGGAGAGAGATTAAGGTCTCGTTGAAAAAAAATCTAGAGTTGGTTTCTGAGAGACCAAAGGGATTCTACTCTACCTGGGTGACCTTAACCTTTGATCTCTCTGGGCCTCTGTTTACTATCTGTAAAAAGGGCCATAATAATAACTCCCTTTCTTATCATATGGGCTTGATAGGATTAAATAATTTATAAAACAATATTGAATGGCTACTTTGCAAAATTGTATGATAAATTCAGTTCATTCCTTCAGTCATTCATCCATTATTTATTTATTTATTTGTTTATTTTTTTGAGACGGAATCTCACTCTGTCACCCAGGCTGGAAGACAGTGGCGCTATCTTGGCTCACTGCAACCTCTGCCTCCTGGGTTGTAGTGATTCTCCTGCTTCGGTCTCCCGACTAGCTGGAATTATAGTTGTGTGCCACGACACCAGGCTAATTTTTGTATTTTTAGTAGAGAAGGGGTTTCACCATGTTGGCCAGGCTGGTCTTGAACTTCTGACCTCAAGTGATCCACCAACCTTGGCCTCCCAAAGTGTTGGGATAACAGGCATGAGCCACCATGCCTGGCCTCATCCGTTATTTATTCAACTGGTTAACAGATGTTAATTGAGTACCTCTTTCGTGCTGGGTTTTATGCTAAGTACTAGATAGGAAGGTAAACAACTAATAAAGAAATTGCAGTTCACTATGAAACATACTATGATATTGGTATGTAATAGCAACAACTGCAACTGATACTTAATGCTTGCCTACTGTGTGCCAGGCACTGTTATGAAGCCTTTACCTAAATTAATTCATTTAATTATTAAACTTTTAAAGAAGGTGCATAATTACTGTAAAGTACAAATTATAGTGGAATACAAAGGAGAGTGTTAAATGTTACCATGTATTGAATGAATGCCCATATGAGCCAGACATTGTATAGATATTTTATATATACATTTTCTTTCATCTTTACCACAGCTCTTCAAAGTTAGGCATTATCATTTACACATGAGGAAATAGAGTCTAAGGAAGATTAAGAAATGTGCCCAAGTTCACAGTTTGTAAGAGAGGTAGAGTTGGAATTGAACCCAGTTTTAGTCCAATTCAGAATCCTTGGTTTCTTAGGATTTTGTTTATACAAGGCAGAAGAGTAGGTAAAACTCTGTAGGCTAAGGCTCTGTGAGGTCAAAGATAAGAAAGTCCATTGCTTTTGAGGAGGAGAGGAGGCAAAACTGAAATATATTTTCTTAAAAATGTGATATCGTTCCTTCCTCTTCCCCATATATTCCTTTCTCTCCAGGACAGACTAAGAAATCCTTTTGTACCAGCATGGGTATTTAAGTACTTCCTAAGTACTGCACTGTAGCTGCTGCTGCTGATAGCACATGGCAGTTCTGAATGCTTTAGCCAAGTGCATAATAACTGGAAATTCATTCAGGGCAGCTGCAACATGCAACCAGATGGGATTTAAAATTGGCATGTTCATATTTTTTAAAAAAGCTAATTAAAAAATGTCAGTTTGCAACCTGATGTTGCCATGTTCGAATTTTCTAATCTTTTTCTCCAATTGAATAGGAAATGTTTCATTAAACTCCTGTTAAATTGTTTACACTTGTGGCACACTGCACAGATGTGATCGTCTGGCTGAAATGTTTTTCCAAAATTATGTGCAGTGGGAAAGAGAAGAATGAGCAGTTTTAGTTCGAAATCTGGAATGGCTATTGAATAAAGGAGTGCAGTTAAATTTTTAGTTTATAGAATTAACTGTTGTTTTTGTAATTGTGCTATATAACTGAATCATGGTGCTCCAGCTTTGAGAGGCATAGACTAATGGAGAGAGACCCATTTAAGATAGGGTATGTTTAAAACTATTTGTATCAGATAGTTCCTGTCTCATTACTTTTTGCAATAACTTCCTGACTGGTCTCCCTACCTGCTGTCTCACCACCACCAAATCTGTCCTCCCTCCTGCTTCTCCCTGAGCTTTGTTGAATACAGATTGCACTCTTCTCTGCTTTAAAATCTTCCAGGGTTTTTTTCGTAACTTGGAGGATAAAATTCAAACCCCTTAACTTAGCTTGCAGGCTCTTTCATGGTTTGGCCTCTGCTTGCCTCATTAGCTTCAAATTCTCCATTTTGTTTTTTTTTTTTTGAGACGGAGTCTTACTCTGTTTCCCAGACTGGAGTGCAGTGGCGCAATCTCAGCTCACTGCAAGCTCTGCCTCCCTAGGTTCACACCATTCTCCTACCTCAGCCTCCCAAGTAACTGGGGCTGCAGGCGCCCACCACCACGCCCAGCTAATTTTGTTTTTGTATTTTTAGTAGAGACAGGTTTCACCGTGTTAGCCAGGATGGTCTCGATTTCCTGACCTTGTGATCTGCCCACCTCAGCCTCCCAAAGTGCTGGGATTACAGGCGTGAACCATCGCGCCCAGCTAAATTCTCCTTTATTTTTCATATGTTGTTCCAGCCAAATTGAACTACTTTGCACCTGTTGTCCAGGTCATATTTCTGTATCTTCATCCATCACATTTATCTCTATTTGGTACACCCCTCCCACCCTCCTTTTTAAAAAATATTTATTTATTTACTTATTGTTTATTTATTTATTTTTGAGACAGGATCTGACTCTGTCACCCAGGCTGGAGTACAGTGATATGATCACGGCTCACTGCATCCTCGACCCCCCTGTCTCAGGTGATCTTCCCACCTCAGCCTCCTGAGTAGCTAGGACTACAGGCACCTGCCACCACACCTGGCTAATTTTTGTATTTTTTGTAGAAACAGGGTTTTGCCGTGTTGCCCAGGCTGGTCTTGAACTCCTGGGCTCAAGCTGTCTGCCTGCCTTGGCCTCCCAAAGTGCTGGGATTACAGGCATGAGCCACCAAGCCCGGCCTTAATTACCCTTTAAAACTTAATTGAGGCTTATCTCTGAGTAGCTTCCTTTGTGGTTTCCCCACCTTCTATTCCATTTCACTACTGGGTTCTGATCCTCGTTTGTGGTCTTCATAGTTCCTAGCATTTCTTTCTATTGTAGAGCTCTTACCACTTTCTATTATTCCAATTTAAGTTTCTGTCTACCAACACTATTTATCTCTCTTTATTACAGTTCCTCAGAAAATGTGTGTCAAGTGACTATTTTTTTTTAAATATAAAGAGCATCCTGAGTATATGTTCATTCATATATATTTATTCATAGAGTATGAATGATATGATAAAAAGTGTGATAAATTTCAACCAGTCTTCTTATTTTTATTTCTGCCAAGTTGTGAGGTTGTTCCAATGTTTGAAAAAAAATTCCTTTTAGAAACACCTGCAGTTTAATTACATGCCAAACCTGAAGCAAGAAATAAACCCTCTTCTTAATCAAGTCTCACAGTAAGTAGTGGAACTTTGGTTTGGGGTGAAGGACTAGACAAAGACTTTCTGATTAGCTCTACCTATTGTGATTCCTGCCTCTTTCCACAGGTTGGGATGATGGTGGGTTATTACACTGATGCTAGCCTGTAAGGGACATTGAATGTATGGAACTTAAATCATGGGTGGTATGTGATAATAAGGTAGAACAAATTCTGTGTTACCCATGTCATTGCTAAGAAACACTTACTGGAGGTTTACTAAAGGTTGGTGCTGGGATACAAAAATGACTTAGGTGTAGCTCCTGCCAGACTGCCTGCTAGACTGTTTGTGCCTGCGGGAACACACAGAATTTAGACATAGCACTGTCCTGCAGAACTTTCTGCAGTGATGGAAATGTTCTATATCCATGCTGTCCGATACAGTAGTCACCAGCTATGTGTGGATTTTGAGTGCTTGAAATATGCATAGTGAGACTGAAGAACTGAATTTTAATTTTTTTTTTTACTTTTAATTAATTTAAATTTGAATTTAAACAGCTATGAATGGTTAACGGCTATGGGAAGCTCAGATCTAGAGGTGCCGATCAGTGGAGAGACAGACATGTAAATAAGCAAGTACAATTAAATGTGGTAGGTACTGTGATAGAAATATGTCTGTGGAGGCCGGACACAGTGGCTCATGCCTGTAATCCCAGTACTTTGGGTGGCCGAGGCATGTGGATCACCTGAGGTCAGGAGTTCGAGACCAGTGTGGCCAACATGGTGAAACCCCATCTCTACTAAAAATACAAAAATTAGCTGGGCGTGGTGGCACATGCCTGTAATCCCAGCTACTTGGTAGGCTGAGGCAGGAGAATTGCTTGAACTCGGGAGGTGGAGGTTGCAGTGAGCTGGGATCATGCCACTGCACTCCAGCCTGGGCGACAGAGAAAAACTCCATCACAAAAAAAAGAGAAAGGTCTATGGAGCCAGGTGTGGTGGTTCACTTCTATAATCCCAGCACTTTGGGAGGCCAAGGAGGGAGGACCACTTGAGGCCAGGAGTTCAAGTCCAGCCAGGGCAACATAGGGAGACCCCACCTTTACAAAAAATAAAATTGTCTGGCCTTAGTGGTGCACGCCTGTAGTCCCAGCTACTCAGCAGAAGGATCTCTTGAGCCCAGGAAGTCAAAGCTGCAGTGGGCCATGATTGTACCACTACATTCCAGTGTAGGTAACAGAGCAAGACCCTTTCACAAAAAAAAAAAAAAAAAAAAAAAATCAAGTTAAAAAAAAGAAATACATCTAGGGTTCTCTCTAGGATTAGGTCAGTTCTGGGAGTGGGGAGAGGGATTCAAGAAAGTATTATATCTTTATGAGTATTAAAAAATGAGTAGATATAACTGGTTGTCATATGCAGCTTAAAGAATTACGCTGTCTTGGCCAGGTGCGGTGGCTCACGCCTGTAATCCCAGCACTTTGGGAGACCAAGGCAGGCAGATCACGAGTTCAGGAGATCGAGACCATCCTGGCTAACATGGTGAAACCCCGTCTCTACTAAAAATACAAAAAATTAGCCGGGCGTGGTGGTGGGCTCCTGTAGTCCCAGCTACTTGGGAGGCTGAGGCAGGAGAATGGGGTGAACCTGGGAGGCGGAGTTTACAGTGAGCCGAGATCACGCCACTGCACTCAAGCCTGGGCCACAGAGTGAGACTCTGTCTCAAAAAAAAAAAAAAAAGAATTACAGTGTCTTGGAGCCCCTGGCTGTTTGATCTTGAGCAAGTGATTTGACTTTTCTAGGCTGAGCTTTGTCATTTTTAAAGAAAGGTCATAATAGTCCCCACCTTAGTCACAGTTGGGCGAAATAATGTGCTTGCTTATAGTAAGCACTCAGTAAATGTTAGCTATTATTATTATTATCTTACTTCCTATTTCATACTACCATGTATACACAGCTTGCTTGCTTACTTATTTATTTATAAATTGTGATGAAAAACGTAACATAAAATTTACTGTCTTAACCATTTTTAAGTGTATAGTTTAGTTTAGTAGTATTAACTAATTTACATTGTTGCATAACAGATCTCTACATTTTCTTCTTGCAAAACTGAAACTCTATACCCATTGAACAACAACTGTCCCTTCCTCCTTCTTCCAATTTCCTGACAACCACAATTTTACTATTTGTTTCTGTGAGTTTGACTACTTTAGATACCTCATATAAGTGGAATCATGCAATATTTGTCTTTCTGTGACTGGCTTATTTCACTGGGTATAATGTCTTCGAGGTTCATCCATGCTGTAGCATATGACAGGATTTCCTTCTCCTTTAAGGCTAAATACTATTCCTTTGTATGTATATACCACGCTTTCCCCCCCCTCCCCATTCATTCAATGATGGACATTTGGTTTGCTTTCACCTCTTGGCTGTTGTGAATAATGCTGCACTGACACAGATACGCAAATATCTCTTCAAGATTCTGCTTTCAGTTCTTTTGGATGTATATCCAGAAATGGAATTGCCAGATGATATAATAATTCTATTTTTATTTTTTGAGAGATGGAGTCTCACTATGTTGCCCAGGCTGAAGTGCAGTGGTTATTCACAGGCATGATAATAGTACACTCTTATCCTTGAACTCCTGGGCTCAAACGACCCTCCTGCCTCCACATCCCAAGTAGCTGGGACTACAGGTGTGCATTAGCACACCTGGCTTATTTTTAATTTTTGGAGGAAGGTTTATACTGTTTTCTTTTCTTTTTCTTTTGTTACTTCCTGCAAGCAGATACACTATTTTCAATAGCAGCAGCACCATTTTACGTTCCTACCAACAGTGCACAAGGGTTCTAGTTTCCCCATATCCTCAACACTTCTTATTTTCTATTTTGTCTTGGATTTTTTTTTTTAATACCTGCCATCATAATGGATATGAGGTGATATTATGGTTTGGATTGCATTTTTCTAATGGTTAGTGATATTGAGCATCTTTTAAAATGCATGTTGGCTATTTGTATTTCTTCTTTTTTCCTCTTCCTCCTTTCTCCTCTTTCTTCTTCCTCATCCTCCTCTTCCCCCCACCCCTTTTTCTCTGCCTACTCCTCCTCCTTTTTCTTTCTTCTTCCTTTTGTTTTCTTTCTTTCTTTTTTTTTTCTTGAACTTCTGGGCTCAAGCAATCTTCCCACCTTGGCCTCCCAGTGCTAGGATTACAGGTATGAGTCACTGTGTGCAGCCCGTTTGTGTATCTTCTTTGGAGAAATGTCTATGCAAGTTCTTTGCACATTTTAAAATTGTAATTGTTTTGTTGTTATTTTTTCATATGCAGTTTTTGTTAAATTTTATTTTAAAGTTAACAACAGTAAAATCAAACTTGTAATAAAATTCTTTTAATTTTAACACATGCATACTTTGTGTAACTGTCACCACACCACAGTCGAGATATAGAACAGTTCCATTACCCTAAAAATAATCTTCATCACAGCTAGCTTTTTTTTTTTTTTTTTTTTTGAGATGGAATTTCGTTCTTGTTGCCCAGGCTAGAGTGCAATGGCGCGATCTAGTCTCACTGCAACCTCCACCTCCCAGTTTCAAGCGATTCTCCTGCCTCAGCCTCCTGAGTAGCTGGAATTACAGGCATATGCCACCACACCGAGCTAATTTTGTATTTTTTTTTTTTTTTGAGACGGAGTCTCACTCTGTCACCCAGGCTGGAGTGCAGTGGCGCGATCTCGGCTCACGGCAACCTCCACCTCCCGGGTGCAAGCAATTCTCCTGCCTCAGCCTCCCGAGTAGCTGGGACTACAGGCGCCTGCCACCATGCCCGGCTAATTTGTTTTGCATTTTTAGTAAAGATGGGATTTCACTGTGTTAGCCAGCATGGTCTCAATCTCCTGACCTTGTGATCCGTCCGCCTTGGCCTCCCAAAGTGCTGGGATTACAGGCGTGAGCCACCATGCCCGACCAATTTTGTATTTTTGATAGAGACAGGGCTTCACCATTTCGGTCAGGCTGGTCTTGAACTCCTGACCTCAGGTCATCTGCCTGCCTCAGCCTCCCAAAGTGCTGGGATTACAGGCGTGAGCCACCGTGCCCAGCCCAACAGCTGGCTTTTTAATAGGTGCTTTCCAGTAGTGTTGTTGAGAAGCTGTCTTCTTTCAAAATTGGTTAGTCAGTTGTAAATGAGTCCAAAGTGCTTATGGCTCTTGATTGATTTGCTGGGAAATACTCTATACTTTTTCTCCCCGCCCCGCCCCCCACATAGGTGAACTTGGGAATCAGACTTAGCCCCTTCTTTTCATGTAACAGAGTACTACTGCTGACCAAATAATTAAATGCAGGGATATGAGATCTTATGATATATAGCTTTGGCAAACATTCTCTCAATCTGTAGTTGTCAATCTGTGTTCTTATGATCTTAGTCTTTGGTTTATTAATCCATAGAAGCTTTTATAAATAAGAACTATAAGCTAGGTCTTAAGTATGCTCAGTAGTAAGAAGTGGGAAGAGCTAAGAAAGAGCCCTAGATTGAGATAGTGAATGCAGAATCAACTCTTGGCCCTGATAACTTTCTAAAAAACCTTAAATCTTTTAATTTCTGTGAGATGTAGGTGTTTTGTCTGCAAAATGGGTGAATTGATAACCCTAATCTCATGGGATTTTTTTGTCGTGAATATTAGGTAAAATAAAGAGTATATTGGCTGGGTGCTGTGGCTTACGCCTGTAATCCCAAGACTTTGGGAGGCTGGAGCAAGTGGACCACTTGAGCCCAGGAGTTTGAGTATAGCTGTGATCGCACCACTGCACTCCAGCCTGGGTGACAGCGCAAGTCCCTGTCTCCAAAAAAAAAAAAAAAAGAGTATATAGTATTCAATAAATATTAAGTTGAATTCAAAATAAGCCCAAGATTACATTTTAAAAGTTAAAGAGCTTTACTGAGATATAATTCATATGCCACATAATTCATTCATTTAAATTGTATAGTTGAGTGGTTTTTAGTATATAGAGAGTTGTATAATCATTACCACAGTCAGTTTTAGAATATTTTCATTACCTATTAGAAACTTGTACCCTTTAGCAATCACCCTCTGCACCCCCTTCTCCACCAGCCCTAGGCAATCACCAGCCTATTCAGGATATTTCATATAAATGGAATAATATAACATGTGGCCTTTATAGCTAGCTTTTTTCATTTAGTGTAATATTTTCAAGGTTTGGCCAAATGTGGTGGTTCATGCCTGTAATCCCAGCACTTTGGGAGGCTGAGATGGGTGGATCTCTTGAGGTCAGGAGTTAGAGACCAGCCTGGCCAACGTGGTGAAACCTCATCTCTACTAAAAATGCAAAAAATTAGCTGGATGTGGTGGTGCATGTCTGTAATCTCAGCTACTCGGGAGGCTGAGGCAAGAGTATCGCTTGAACCCAAAAGGTGGAGGTTGTAGTGAGCCAAGATTGTGCCACTGCACTGCAGCCTGGGTGACAGAGGGAGACTGTCTCCAAAAAATATATATATCAATATATACATTTTCAGGGTTCATTCATGTTGTTACATGTATCAGTACTTCATTCCTTTTTATTGCTAAATATTTCATTGTATGGATATGCCACCTTTTATTTATTCGTTTTTCAGTTGATGGACATTTGGATGGTTCCCACTTTTAGCTATTATTTGTAATGTAGCTGTGAACATTAGCATATAAGTTTTTATGTGGACATAGGTTTCTTATTTCTCTTGGATGCACATTTAGGAGTAGAGTTGTTAGAGCATGTGGTAACTCTATGTTTAACCCTTTTGAGGACTTGTTTTCCACAGTGGCTGTACCACTTCACATTCATTCCTACCAACAGTGTATGAAGGTTCCATTTTCTCCACATCCTTGCAATCACTTGTTATTTGTCTTTTTTCTTTAGCCAACCTACTCAGTGTGAAATGGTATCTCATTTTGGTTTGATGTGCATTTCCCTGGTGGCTAATGATGCTGAACATCTTTCATTAGCTCATTGCTCACCTTGTTACTGTTTTTTTCTTTTTGAGAGGGAGTCTTGCTCTGTCACCCAGGCTGGAGTGCAGTGGCCGGATCTCGGCTCACTGCAAGCTCTGCCTCCCGGGTTTACGCCATTCTCCTGCCTCAGCCTCCCGAGTAGCTGGGACTACAGGCACCCGCTACCACGCCCAGTTTTTTGTATTTTTTTAGTAGAGACGGGACTTCACCGTGTTAGCCAGGATGGTCTTGAGCTCCTGACCTCATGATCCGCCCGTCTCGGCCTCCCAAAGTGCTGGGATTACAGGCTTGAGCCACCGTGCCCGGCCTTTTTTTTTTTTTTTTAAGAGACTGAATCTTGCTTTGTCACTCAGGCTGGATTGCAGTGGTGGGATCATAGCTCACTGCAGCCTCAAACTCCTGGGCTCAAGTGATCCTCCTGCCTCAGCCTCCCAACTGTCTGGGACTACAGGCATGTGCCACCATACCCAGCTAATTTTGTTTATTTTTTGTAGAGGTAGAGTCTTGCTATGTTGCCCAGGCTGGTCTCTAACTCCTGGGCTTGAGCAGATCTTCCTGACTTGGCCTCCCAAAGTACTGAGATTATAAATATGAGCCACTTTATGTATCGCTTTATGCTTTACTACCTAGCTTGCTGATATCCTTCCTTAGTAAGATGGTACTCGGCTGGGCGTGGTGGCTCACGCCTGTAGTCCCAGCACTTTGGGAGGCCGAGGCGGGTGGATCACGAGGTCAGGAGATCGAGACCATCCTGGCTAACATGGTGAAACCCTGCCTCTACTAAAAATACAAAAAGTCAGCCAGGCATGGTGGCGAGTGCCTGTAGTCCCAGCTACTTGGGAGGCTGAGGCAGGAGAATGGCATGAACCCGGGAGGCGGAGCGAGACTCCGTCTCAAAAAAAAAAAAATGCTACTCTGCACCCAAAAGTGCTTAATACTGATTTGTTAGTTGATTATAAGAGAGTCCCAGAGGAAATAAATATAGCTTAATCTTATCATTTTTCCTTCTTTTGGTTACTTCTATCAGGTTAAATTGAAAGTACTCAGGATTGGTTACTTCTGTTAGGTTAAATTGAAAGTACTCAGGATATCTAGAAAATGGCCATTTTCAAAGAATATTCAGTCTGTTTAGGGGAAGACCAGATTGAACACTTAAGATATAGTTAAAGAACAATTAATGGACTGAGCGTGGTGGCTCACACCTGTAATCCCAGCACTTTGGGAGACCGAGGCAGGTGGATCACCTGAGGTTGGGAGTTCGAGACCAGCCTGGCCAACATGGAGAAACCCCATGCCTACTAAAAATAGAAAAGTTAGCCAGGCATGGTGGTGGGTGCCTGTAATCCCAGCTAATCAGCAGGCTGAGGCAGAAGAATTGCTTGAACCCGGGAGGCAGAGGTTACAGTGAGCTGAGATTGTGCCACTGCACTCCAGCCTGGGCAACAGAGCAAGACTCCATCAAAAAAAAAAAAAAAAAAAAAAAAGAAAAAGAACAATTAATGGCTGAAATTGATTACTGGTATTGATTATACTTACAATATGATCTTAGCTCTGGGGATACAGCAGTGAATAAAATAAAGTCCGTGCTTTCAGTTGTGTCCTAGTAAATAGAAAAAAACAGGCAGTATATGGGAAAAGGGTATGACTGAAAGGGAGGGAGCTATTTTAGATACAATCAGTTAACTTAGGCCTTGCTGATGAGGTGAAATTTGAGTAGAGATCTTAATGAAATAAAGGAGCAAGTCGTATTGATAATTTGAAGGAAGAATGCTTTAGGCAGAGAGAACTATGAGTACTAAGTCCTTGAAGTGAGAATGTACTTGGTTTTTCAAAGAATAACATGAAGAGGAGAATTTTCCTGTTGTTCAGCTTAAGCAATCCAAGGCTTGCATATTCTTGGTTTCTGTGCTTTTGGCCCCCTCAGAATGGTGTCTAAACAACACAAATGTTGATGCTGAAATTTAATTTTACTGTAGTATGGAGCAAGGAGGAGAGTGTTGTGGGGTAAGATTAGATAGGTGAAAGGGAGCTAGATTACCTGGTAAGTCATGGTAATGACCTTGTATTTTACTCTGAGATGATAACTCATTGCAGGGTTTTGAACAAAGTGGAGTTCCATGCTCCAAACTGAATTTAAAAGGATCATTTTGGCTTCTGGGAAGAGAGAGACAGGATAAGCAGATGGCAAGGCTAGAAGCAGGGGCTGTTACAATAGTTAAAAGCATTAATGAAGGCTTGAGTCAGTGTAGTAATGGTAAGAAATGGTTAGAATCAGCGTATGTTTTGAAAGTAGAGCTGACAGAATTTGCTGATAGATTGGATAAGGATTATAAAAGTAAGAAAATAGTCAAAGAAGATTCGGAGGTTTTTGCCTTGAGCAACTACAAGATTAGAATTGCCACTTATAGAGATGGGAAACAGTGGGAGGAGCAGGTTTGCAGGAAGGAGTCAGACATTTGGTTTTGGAAATAGTACATTTTTACGATGGTTATTAGATAACCAAAAGATGTCAGGCAGTTGGATATACAAGTCTGAAATTCAGAGAAGTTCAAGTTGGAGATAATACATTTTGGGAGTAATTAGCATATATAAAGCCATGGAGTAGATGTGCTCACCTAGGAAATGTGTGTAGTTAGAGCACAGAAGAGATCTGACTGCTAAACTCTGGACACTCTAACATAGAGAAGTTGAGAAGATCAAGGGAGTAGCCGGTGGGGTAGAGGAAGAACCTAGAGAAAGTGGAGTTCCAGAAATCAGGTAATCTGTGGTGGGTAATGCCAGATGTCCTAGTGTGATTACCTAGAGTCCTAGAGTCTAATTATAGTTTGGTTTTAAATCACTGTGGGACATTGGATAGTTCACTTTACCTTTTAGGGCCTTGGGGTGATCTCTAAAGTGAAGGGCTTAACTAGATTGTCTCTAAACTTTCTCCCATCATCATCATAAACATCATAAACATTCTATAATACTTTATAGCTTACACAAAGCATTTTCATAAATTTATCTCATTTAATCATCATAACAAATCTGTGGGACTTAGATATTTATACCTGTTTTACAGATGAGGAGATTAAAGAAGTTTAGGAGCCAGGTGCAGTGGTTCACGCCTGTAATCCCAGCACTTTGGGAGGGTGAGGCGGGTGGATCACGAGGTCAGGAGATCGAGACCATCTTGGCTAATGCTGTGAAACTCTGTCTCTACTAAAAATACAAAAATTAGCCAGATGCGGTGTCAGGCGCCTGTAGTCCCAGCTGCTCAGGAGGCTGAGGAAGGAGAATGGCGTGAACCCGGGAGGAGTAGCTTGCAGTGAGCGGAGATCGCGCCACAGCACTCCAGCCTGGGTGACAGAGCAAGACTCTGTCTCAAAAAAAAAAAAAAAAAAAAAAAGTTTAGGGACTTGTCTAAAGTTACACTATCATAATCAGTGATAAAGTTAAATGCAGGTCTGCCTGATCTCAAAGCCTGTGGTCTTTCTATTATATAGCAACTACCTTTTTACACTAATATTATAGAGCTCTGTGATTGTGAGCACATTTATTTATTTACTTATTTGTTTGTTGGTTGGTTGGTTTATTTGAGATGGAGTCTCACTCTGTCGCCCAGGCTGGAGTGCAGTAATGCGATCTTGGCTCACTGCAACTTCCATCTCCCAGGTTCAAGTGCTTCTCCTGTCTCAGCCTCCCGGGTAGCTGGGACTACAGGCATGCACCACTACACCCAGCTAATTTTCGTATTTTTATTTTTATTTATTTATTTATTTATTTATTTATTTATTTATTTATTTTGTGACGGAGTCTCGCTCTGTCGCCCAGGCTGGAGTGCAGTGGCCGGATCTACGCTCACTGCAAGCTCCGCCTCCCGGGTTCACGTCATTCTCCTGCCTCAGCCTCTCGAGTAGCTGGGACTACAGGCGCCCGCCACCTTGCCCGGCTAGTTTTTTGTATTTTTTAGTAGAGATGGGGTTTCACCGGGTTAGCCAGGATAGTCTCAATCTCCTGACCTTGTGATCCACCCGTCTCGGCCTCCTAAAGTGCTGGGATTACAGCTTGATCCACTGCGCCCGGCCATTTTTCGTATATATATATATATATATATATATATATTTTTTTTTTTTTTTTTTTTTTTGAGACGGAGTCTCGCGCTGTCGCCTAGGCTGGAGTGCTGTGGCCGGATCTCAGCTCACTGCAAGCTCCGCCTCCCGGGTTCCCGCCATTCTCCTGCCTCAGTCTCCCGAGTAGCTGGGACTACAGGCGCCCGCCACCTCGCCCGGCTAGTTTTTTGTATTTTTTAGTAGAGATGGGGTTTCACCGTGTTAGCCAGGATGGTCTCGATCTCCTGACCTCGTGATCCGCCCGTCTCGGCCTCCCAAAGTGCTGGGATTACAGGCTTGAGCCACTGCGCCCGGCCTCATTTTTCGTATTTTTAGAAGAGAGGGGGTTCAGCATGTTGGACAGGCTGGTGTTGAACTCCTGGCCTCAGGTGATCCGCCTGCCTTGTCCTCACAAAGTGCTAGGATTACAGGCATGGGCCACTGTACCCGGCCTAATTTAATTATTTATTCAATGAATATTTGATGAGCACCTGCTCTAGTGGTCACTGCTCAAAGTGCTGGAGATATAGTTGTAACTAAGACAAAGTTCCTGCCCTCATAAGTCTTTCATTCTAGTGGGGGAAACTGACAGTAAACAAATATGATAATAAAGAATATAATGTAAGGGCCATAATAAAAAATAAAGCAAGATAAGGGAACACCATATATTGGGGTGATGATCAAGAAAAGCCTCTCTGAAGAGATTGCATTTGAGCAGAGTCCTGAATGATTTTAAGTAGTAAGCCATGAGAAGATATAATAGAAGAGTGTTCAGCAGAGGAAACAGCAAGTAGAAAGATCCAGAGGTAGGAATGAGCCAGGTGCATTTTGTGGAATAGTAAGAAGACAATTGGTTGGGCAGGAGGTGGACAAAATGCATAAAGTTGTGGAGTCATTTAGCCCTTGGTAGGGGTGGGAGTGGGGGTTAGTTCTGACTTCCATTAGGTAATTTAGTGTCTGACTCTGGGCAGAGTATCTGACCTTTTTTTTTTTGGAGATGGAGTCTCACTGTGTTGCCCAGGCTGGAGTGCAGTGGCGCGATCTTGACTCACTGCAAGCTCCGCCTCCTAGGTTCACGCCATTCTTCTGCCTCAGCCTCCCGAGTAGCTGGGACTACAGGCGCCCGCCACCTCACCGGCTAATTTTTTGTAGTTTTAGTTGAGACGGGGTTTCACAGTGTTAGCCAAGATGGTCTCGATCTCCTGACCTGGTGATCCACCTGCCTCGGCCTCTCAAAGTGCTGGGATTACAGACGTGAGCCACCGCGCCCAGCATGACTTTTTGAAACTTTAAGTTTCTTATCTGTAAACTGGAGATAATAAAATAAAGGTTACCTTGAGAATTGAATGAGAGAATGTATGTAAAATACCTAGACCTCAAACATTAACGTGTTTAATGCATACCTACTGTTATTGACAATAACATAGGCATTTATTCTACTTTTATCAAATCAGTTTAATTTGTTTTTCTTTGTTTTTTTCAGTTTGTTTTAGTCAGTAAATCTTAAAGTTCTTATTTTGTGCCAGGGCTTTACTAGGTGATTTCTCTGAGCACGTCTTTGTGTTGAAATAAGAAAGTGTTGGACAAAAAAGAAAATGATTTAGAAGTTGATGAGTAGGTACAAAAATAAGAGCTTGGGATTTTGGTAATTACATCCTCTGATATATTCATTTATTATGGAAAGAAACTGCATGTGCAATTCTGTCATCTTTCCTCATCACTGGATACTGGCTCTACTCTGGCACTTCCCCATCCGGCTTCCTGCTGATCCAAACCTGCTTGCCTTAGGAAATTCAGATAAGAGCCAAATCCTCCATCCTTATAAGACCATCTGTTTTCAGACCCACAAATGCTGTCCTTGCAATTGCAACCCAACACAACTGGAATGATTTATTCATCTCTAGGTAACATTTGTGCACTAGCCTTCTAACAAAGTACAGTATCAGCTTTACACTTAATGAAGCATCCAGCACAGATGGTGAGCTGCACAGTAAAGGATGCTCCTGGCTTAGAAGTGGCTGATAGACAGGTAGAGGTAAACTCTTAGTCCTGAGAAGGAGCAGTGAGAACTTCTTGTCTAATAAAGAGTCTTGATTGTGGCTGGGTGCTGTGGCTCACGCCTGTAATCCCGCACTTTGGGAGGCCGAGGTGGGTAGATCATGAGGTCAGGAGATCGAGACCATTCTGGGTAACACAGTAAAACCCCGTCTGTACTAAAAATACGAAAGATTAGCCGGGCATGGTGGCTTGCGCCTATAGTCCCAGCTACTCGGGAGGCTGAGGCAGGAGAATTGCTTGAACCTGGGAGGCAGAGGTTGCAGTAAGCCAATATTGTGCCACTGCACTCCAGCCTGGGCAACAGAATGAGACTCCGTCTCAAAAAATAAAAATAAAAAAAAAAAATAAATAAAAATAAAGAGTCTTGATTGTGTATCCTATATTCCTGGAGTGTTTGAGATCATTTAATTGATTTTTTAAGTTAAATGTTATACCATTTAACTGTTGAATTGAGAAAATGAAGACCCAGAGAGGGGAAGGGACTTAAGTTGCATAGCAGATTGAACTGCACAGCCAAATTAATCATCTACTTTGTGCTAGCTCAGTTTTTAGCTTCTTTACTTACATTATCTTATTTAACCTGTAAGTTCCTTTTTGTCTCCTCTTCTTAATATTGAGGATCTAACTACTGTAGTAGTACTTTTCTTCCATAACAAAATACTTTGATAGTCAAATCTCTAAACACCGTTGCTACAAACAAATGATGCTTACTTTTAGAAAAATCTAGATGAATGTGGCTAGAGCTAGTCTGACTCTTCGCCTCAGCCCCTCCTACAAGGTGATTTGGGGACGCTCTGTTTAGAGGGCAAGCCATGACAATGAAGACACTCTTTGTCACCTCAGAGAAGCTTGGTTTCTCTTTTGGAATGTTTGGTTTTAATAAATTACTTCCTTTTCACTTTAGGTTTTAGGCTCTTTGACAAGCCATCTGCTTCTCAAACCCAGTTTCCCTTTACCAGCAGTTCAGATGGAGAACAAAAGCTTTCTTTAGTTCCTGGTGGTTTTGTAAGAGTGGGAAGGCTACAGGGAAAGATTACATCTGCTTATTGTAATTCATTTGTGATATGTGCCTGACTGGCAGTAATTTACCAGGGACTCTGCTGGGCTGGCTGAGGAGATAAAATTCTGGAATGGAGATCTATCAACATGCATTTTGGCTATTTCAATCCTTGCCATTATTAGTTAGGGCTCTGAAGAGCTTGTTGGGGTTGATGTTGCTGCTTCTCTCTCTCTCTTTCTCTCTCTTTTTGGAACCTGCATTAATTGTCGGAGTTTTTAATTTGTCCTTTATTTTTCTATTCAGTTGCTTTTCCTGGTTGCTACTTTGTTCAGTGAGTGGCTTAGTATAATGCAATTCAGCAGACTGTGTTAAGTGAATATTTAGTAATGAATAAAATAAGATATGGGGAACCTAACATGAGGTAGTAGAAAAGTGTTGGTCAACCCAGACATGTGGCTTCAAGTTTCAGACCTTGGGTAAATCATTCAATTTCTGAGGCATAGTTTCTTCATCTCTAAAAATAGAGTTATAGATATCTCCTTGCCCAAGGTTACAGTGATTATTAAATGAGAGAATATATAGGAAAGGATCAAGTGTTAAGTTGGTGCTCATTAAATATTCCCTTCTATTTTTCTTCCTGTCTCCTTAAGGAGTATACATGGGGAAGTCAGACATTTATGCAAGTGTGTGTACACATGCTAGTTCAATATAGTTCTAAAAAGTGGCTGAAATTTGCCACCATAATTGGGAACTGGGAAGTGAAGGCTTGGGGCAGATGTATGTCTTCCTTGAAACCAGACTGAGAAATACTTTCTGAGAAGCTAACATAACACAATGTTTGTGTGCTTAAAGAAGACCTTAGGAGGAGAAATGAAAAAACCTGAGGGTAGAGGCCTTGAACTGATGATTTCCTCAGCTGGTTGTCACTGGTCTCTTAGAGATGGAATAATTGCTTCACAATAAGCTGAGAACAGAACCTGAAGTTTGTAAGTATGAGAACTGCCTTTTGGGAACAGCTAGTACATAGCTTGGAAGATTATAGCCACTCTCACTCTGCCTCCTCTGCCTTCCAGGTTCAAGTGATCCTCCTACCTCAGTTCCCCAAGTAGCTGGGAGTATAGGCGCATGCCACCATGCCTGGCTAATTTTTGTACTTTTAGTAGAGACGGGATTTCACCATGTTGCCCAGGCTGGTCTCGAATTCCTGAGCTCAAGCCAACTGCCAGCCTCGGCCTCCCAAATTGCTAGGATTACAAGTGTGAGCCACCATGCCTGGCCTACAAAGTGTTTCTTGATCTGATTTCTGCCTGCCCTTTCAACCTCACTTCCTACTACTCTTGCAATACTGTATTAATTGCAGTTTCTCAACTCTTCTGTGCTCATTTAGACTAGCCCTTGGTAGTCTTTCTTTTATGTTACACTTCCCCTCTTTTCTGTTCCTCTGTTTTGCCTGACAAACTTCTACTCTTTCTTTAAAACTCTTCTCAAGCACCATGTTTTGTGTGAAATTCTCCCTGACTTCTGAAGGGGAAATGCTATGGCATGAGAGACCTCCCTCCTCATACAAAAATCTAACTACATGTTGTAGCATCAATGATTAGTAAACACAGTGATGCATCTCTTAATGCTTTGTTTATGACCCAGTAGTTTCTTTATTTTAGTGCCTTCATTAGAACACTCAATTTATCCATATATGGATTTGTTCACAACAGATATCTTTGGAATCAGGAAAACAAATGCAGATATGATGCAGCATCTTGCTGGACTCAGCAAATTATTTTTTATTGTACCTCTTGCCCCCATGAAGTGAATAACCATCAATAAAACAAACCCTAGGTTTGGAGAGGCCTATTATTATTATTATTATTTTTTGAGGCAGAGTTTAGCTCTTGTTGCCCAGGCTGGAGTACAGTGGCACGATTTCGGCTCACCACAACCTCCATCTCCTGGGTTCAAGTGATTCTCCTGCCTCAGCCTCCCGAGTAGCTGGGATTACAGCCATGCACCACCATGCCCGACTAATTTTGTATTTTTAGTAGAGATGAGATTTCTCCATGTTGGTCAGGCTAGTCTCGAACTGCCGACCTCAGATGATCTGCCCACTTCGGCCTCCCACAGTGCTGGAATTACAGGTGTGACCTACCGCGCCTGGCCTGGAGAGGGCTGTTTATTCTCAGATTGATGGCTGAGGTTCACCTGATATGATTTACCATTGACAAACTTTGATGAAGACAAGCATACTTATGCTTTCTTTCAAATAACTTTTCATTTGGGGCCCCAAATTTCTTCTGGTATAAATAGGATCTGAATTCTGTCTTTTATGTTGGGGCTTTCCTGTATATCTGGTGATTCTTGGTTGTCTGTTCATTGTTAAAAGTGGAATACTAAAAAGGTGATTAGAAGTTTTAAATGCTGGCCAAGTGTGATGGCTCACACCTGTAATCCTAACACTTTGGGAAGCTGAGGTAGACAGATTGCTTGAGACGAGAATTTCAGACCAGCGTGGGCAACATGGTGAAACCTAATTTCTGCAAAAAATAGAAAAATTAGCCAGGTGTGGTGGTGTACCACCTGTAGTCCCAGCTACTCAGTAGGCTGAGGTGGGAGGATCACCTGAGCCCAGGGAGGCTGGGGCTGCAGTGAGCCACGAGTGACAGAGTGAAACTCTGTCTCAAAAAAAAAAAAAAGTTTTAAGTGCAGGACAGATGTGGCTCACGCCTGCAACCCTAGTGCGTTGGGAGGCCAAGGTGGGAGGATTACCTCAGCCCAGGAGTTTGAGACCAGCCTGAACAACATAGCGAGACCCCCATCTCTTAAAAAAAAAAAAAAAAAGAAAGAAAAAGAAAAGAAAAGAAATAAAGAAGGGTGGGGTGTGGTGGCTCACACCTGTAATCCCAACAGCTTGGGAGGCCGAGGCAGGCAGGTCATGAGGTCAGAGGATCAAGACCATCCTGGTTAACACGGTGAAACTGCATCTCTACTAAAAATACAAAAAATTAGCCAGGCGTGGTGGTGGGCACCTGTAGTCCCAGCTACTCAAGAGGCTGAGGCAGGAGAATGGTGTGAACCCGGGAGGCGGAGCTTGCAGTGAGCCGTAGATCACACCTCTGTACTCCAGCCTGGGCGACAGAGCAAGATTCCGTCTCAAAAAGAAAGAAAGAGAGAAAGAGAGAGAGAGAGAGAGAGAGAAAGAAAAGAGAAGAGAAGAAAAGAAAAAAGAAAATAGCTGGATGTGGCGGCAAGCACCTATAGTTCTAGCTACATGTGAGGCTAGGGTGGGAGGATCACTTGAGCCCAGGAGTTTAAGGCTGTAGTGAGCTATGATTGTGCCACTAAACTCCAGCCTTGTATGATCCTCCCAAATTACTGAGTTTATTAGATGTGTTTTCAAAGAGGGGGACTCTACTAGTAGTAAAGTGTGAAGACAGGGTGACAGCAAGACCCTGTCTGTAAAAAAAAAAAAAAAAAAAAAAAGGTTTTAAATACGTGAGTTGAACTTACTGATTGTGGACTTCTCTGTGTGATGATTTGCCTGGGCTATATGCGGGGCAACTACATGTCAGTATCTTTAGGTTTTTTCACTAGGGCTAGTCAGATTCTCTGGAAGAATCCTCTAGTCTCCTTCCTACAAGTTGGAGGCCTGGCTGTCTGTGGTCTGGAAGCTAAGTAGGAGAAGAAGACTGCAGGGGCATCATCAACATTCATTTCACTTACAGTCTTCTTTGCTGTATAGTAACCCTGCCCTCAACTGTGCCTGTTATTTCCTTGTCTGGAGACCCTCTCTGTTTTACTCTCTCCAGAGGGAAAAGAAAACCTTAGTCTTCTATACTAGCAGAGGCAGTCTTGATCTTTAACTGGTTCTCAGACAGATTTTCATGTAATAAATTCCCGTGATTTTAGCATGCTTTCTTTCTAGAAATACATGGTACTGCCGGGCATGGTGGCTTACACCTGTAATCCCAGCACTTTGGGAGGCTGAGGGGGGCAGATCACCTGAGGTCAGGAGTTCGAGACCAGCCTGGCCAACATGACGAAACCCCATCTCTACTAAAAATACAAAAATTATCCAGGTGTGGTGGTGGGCGCCTGTAATCCCAGCTACTCAGAAGACTGAGGGAGGAGAATTGCTTGAACCCAGGAGGCGGAGGTTGCAGTGAACTGAGATCACGCCATGGATACTCTGTCTCAAAAATAAAAAAATAAAATAAAATAAAAATAAAAATAAAGAAAGAAAAAGAAATACATGATACCACCAGTTTCTGAGCCTTGTGTGGCTTCTACAGGTAAAATTGAGTTAGGTTTTGTTTTTTCCCACTGCTGACTTAGTATTCATTTTCCTTGGATCTAATAAGTCAGTTTCTGCTCATCCATCTGCTTTCTAGCTTTCAGTGTTTCATGGCTATTGCTGTTCTTTATTTCTCTTTGTTTTTATGGTTTTACACTTTATTTAAAATCCAAAAGTAGGGTCTAAGGAGAGGACATTTATTCAGTTTATCGACTTCATCAAAATGTCTGTATCAGCATTTCATTCCCTGTTTGACAGGTGAAGAAATCGTATATTACCATGTTTGAAGGTAGCTATTTGCTTTTGATTCTGAGAAACTTGGGTTTTGAATCCATTGCTTAACAAGCTGTGTGACCTTAGGGCATTTATTCATAATTCCATCAATAAATTTTTATGTCCATTAGCAAACTAGGTAGAGGCACCCACCAGATGACTAACTTACCTTGACAGTTGACACTTTATTCATTTAAGCACTCCCCCCAAAAGTTTACTGTTTTGAGTGAATTTTCCCCCTAAAAACATATATTACCCTCTTCAGAATAGTTAGAACATTATTGAATCTTTCTTGAGGTTCAAGTTAATTATTTTGAACATCAGCTAGTCTGCTTTTTTATGTTACAGTAATACATTTTATACTAAATGCCCTAATACTATACTTTAAAACAAAAAAGCTAAAAGCCACTTTTTGGTGTGAATACTATGCTTTTTACATTTTTGTGGTTGTTTTGAATTATTTTTCTGCTTTTTCTCCTTGCTGTTTGTGAAACACAACAGAGAATATTGTTCTCCTTTCTTACTTGGTCGCTTCTCTCCTACTCTGTGTGGTGCTCCCAACTTACTGTTTATTAGGTGTGTTTTCAAAGGAAGAGTAAGGCCCTAGGGACTCTACTAGTAGTAAAGTGTGAAGAATTAAAGACAGTTATTTTGGTTTTAGAGAGGCCTTTTTTGCTTACTTCCTAGTTCTCTGTGTGTTCCAGAAAGACAAGGTAATTGGGTTGCTGAATTCCACGTAAGTGACATATTATAATGAAACTTCATGCTTTCTCAAATAAATTGTTTTCATCTATATTATCTCATGTTTTTAAAGCTTCATAATGATTCTGTAAGGTAAGTAGGGCAGGTAGGATTATCCCCATTTTATAGATTGGACAATCTGAGGTTCAGAGAATTAAATGCCTTGCTCTTATCACATAATTGAGTGGTAAGCTGGGACTAATCTCAGGTTGTCTGATTCGAACCTTAATGCTCTGTCTCTTCTCTGTTCTAGCCTTTGTATATGGGCTTCCACAGAGAAGGTCAGATTCTTAAGGTCAGAGAGCAATGCAGTAAGGAATACCTCTCATTTCATCCTGTCCTGGTGGGACAGGTAGCATTTTTCCTCTTTCCCAGCTGGGAAACTGAAGTTCAGAGAGATTAAATGACTTGTCCAAGTTCACCTGGAAAAATAAGGCGTGACAGAGTCTGGGACTCATTCTCTTCTTCTGACTCCAACTCCTGCTCTCTGATTGCAGTGCCTGATGCATCCACCCTAAGTCAGAATGAGCTGCCAAAAGAAAAAATATGCCAGCAACATTGAAATTCAGATAGCAATGGTTTGAACTGTAGTAAACAACCAAGTCCTCTTCTCTAGGAAGGTTTCAGCTGATTGGAATTCTCAGTCTATTTTCCAATTTATGTAGAGGAGGAGGATAAAGAACTGTTGTGCTTGGACTTGCAAAAAACTGATTCCTTTAGTGGAAGCTCTAAAGATATACAGTTGCATTGCCAGTTTGGCACAAAGAAATACTTAAGCTCTCAAGTAGAAATATTTACTGAATTTCTAGTACAGCCTAATGTTCTAGACCCCAGGAGGGATTTATCATGAATTGGGAAATCTTAGGGCTCCAGGATCCATTCATTCTTAGGCTTAAGGGCTGAGTTTATCCAGGCAATTCAGTAGAACAATTCTGTATACATTATTCCTGCTGTGTACTAGGAATAATAACAGGCACTGGGTAGGGGTAGGTATATGTTCTGATAGGAATCTCATGGTTTGTTTGGAAAGAGACACACAAAGAATTACGTTACAGCATAATAAGTTATAATGAAGAGATGTATAAAGAGCACTAAACAGAGAATCATTAATTTTGCCCAGATCAAGGGTGCAGGGAGTGATTGGAGAAAAGTTTACAGTGAAAGTGATACTTGGGGCCAGGCATGGTGGCGCATGTCTGTGATCCAAACACTTTGGGAGGCCAAGGATGATAGATTGCTTGAGTTCAGTAGTTTGAGATCAGCCTGGGCAACATGGCGAAAATCTTTCTCTACCAAAAAAAAAAAAAATTAGCCGGGCATGATGGCGTGCGCCTGTGGTTCCAGCTACCCGGGAGGGTGAGGTGGGAGGACCACTTAAACCTGGGAGGTTGAGGCTGCAGTGAGCTGTGATCACACTACTGCACTCCAGCCTGGGTGACAGAGGGAGACCCTGTCTCCAAAAGAAAAGTGATACTTGGTCTGTGCTTTGCAGGATGGGTCAGCTCTTTACACAGGGAATGAAAGGCATTGTGGGCAGAGAAAACAGTATATGCAAAATCGCAGAAATATGAAAGAGCTTGTTGTTTAAGAGAAGCAGTGAGAAGCTTGACTCAGTTGGAACTGGAGAGTAAGGTAACCTAGGTCTCCTCTCTGGTCTGGGGCTCTCAAGATCTCTTCCTGTTACTCTGTGCCAGTGTCTGCTCACCACAGGTATATTCTTACTCATGTGCAAGTGCTCTCTGAAACAGGCTGCATCTCCTCTGCAGTCTTGCCAGCCTTTCTTCAGAGCTTAGTTAGCATAATTATATTCTCCTCCGAAAAGCCTTCCAGGATGTTGTCATTCATCCGATATCTATTGCTCTTTGTGAGCCAGCGCAGTTCATTTCCTAAGTTAATATTGATGAGTGTTCATCCATAATTTGTTTCTGTATTGCTTTCTACTTTAAGATTTGCCATTAGTGATATTTCTGGTTATGCCCAGATTGAGGCTTCTTGTTTGGTTACTTGCATTTCTTAAGCCTTGGTTACAGGTTTATTTTGAGGTTGTTTAACCCTCTGTTCAACTCAGGTATCTTTCAGATTGGGGAGTAAAGTGTAGTGAAATGAGACTCTCTAGGAAGCCTTCTCCCACTCTCCCAGAGCTAGTAATTCCTTTTCTCTTTGTCTTAGTGCTTGTCATCCTCCATTAGAACTCCTGGTTTCAGTGTCTGTCTCCTTTACTAGATAGTAGGTTCCCTTGATGGGAGGGATTTGTAATAGTTCATCTCTTATTTTTTCAACAGCCAACATAGAGCCCAGATGCAGAATAGGTGTTTGCTACACGTTTATTTTTTTTTGAGAGTTGGGAACAGGACTGCTAATCCCAGGTTTACCACTGTGTGACTTTGGGCGGGTCACTCCAATCTTTGGAGCTCCAGTTTATCTGTAAAATATGGGGGCTGTACTCTATGACCAGGATCATAGCATTTATCCTACTTAGTCAGGATCCAGTTGGGGAGACAGAAATGCCATCAATAATTTAAATAGGTAAAATTTAATATTAAGAATTGTTTAGGTAAAAGGTTTTTAACTACTTAAAAGAGATAAAAGAGAATTCTAAGGTGTAATAGAGACAGTAACTGCAGAAAAAGATTGCTATACCTAGGGCTGAGGGAAAAGTGAAAAAGGGAGAAACTTAGAGCTCCACAAGGCTGAGATTTAGACCTCTGAGAAGAGTATGGCTGCTGTGGCAGTATGCTGCTTGTTGCTGTGGTGAAGAAGAAACTGGCTGGTGGGTGCTCACCTCAGAACCTGGAGAGTCACTGCTTTGAAATGTACCAAGACCCCTCTGCACACTGATCTACTTGCTACCTTACCTTGTAAAAAACTGAACATTGCAACTAGCTTTGTATTCTCCTTCTAGCACCCTCTATTGGCAGAACCTAACAGCCACTCCACTGGGAAATGAGAACTATAGTCAGCCTAGGCTAGTCTAGTATCACAGAGCAAGGCAATGAATAATTGATTTGGAACTGTAAGGCAATAATTTAACTTCTGTATTATAATTGTCTGTTTTTGATATGTCTTCCTTATTGCACCATGAACTTGGTAGTGTCTGGAACAGTGTCTGATTTGTCTCCATATCTGCATTGTCCCAGAAGTGACTTTGGCACTAAAAAGTTGATCATGAATTACTGTTTGGGCTGGGTGCAGTGGTTCATGCCTGTAATCCTGGCTCTTTGGGAAGCTGAGGTGTGTGGATCACCTGAGGTCAGGAATTTGAGATGAGCCTGACAAACATGGTGAAACTCCGTCTCTACTAAAAATACAAAAATTAGCTGGGTGTGGTGCTGGGCACCTGTAATCCCAGCTACTCCGGAGGCTGAGGCAGAAGAATTGCTTGAACCCAGGAGGTGGAGATTTCTGTGAGCTGAGATTGCGCCAGTGCACTTCAGCCTGGTCAACAGAGCAAGACTGCGTCTCAAAAAAAAAAAAAAAAGAAAGAAAGAAAGAAAAAATATTGTTTGAATGAATGAATGTCTCTTGAAGATAGAGAAAGTTAGATATTTCTCTAGGTTGGCTTAATTCTGATTCTTCTTGGAATGGATTGGGACCACTGGAACAGGCATCCTCCCTAGAAGCTCTCTTCTTCTGTAAGTTAAAGCTTTATTGAATGTCATTTTTCTTGTGCCTGTCATGTGCATAGCTTGCGTTAGATGCTAGAGAGAGGGTGAGGAGAACATTCTACTGTAGATATTAATATACTCTATGAGATTAAACATATCCTCTTTACTAAAGGGTGACCCTCCGAAATCTAGGGTAGATGCTTTGCACATAGTGTACTCCTCAGAATGGCAAAGAGACAAGCATTATCTGTCATTTACAATTAGTTTATTTCATTTCTGGAGCCCATTTTTAAAATCTATTTTACAGATGGGGAAACTGAGGCTCAGAAAGGTTGAGAGACTTACGCAAAGTTATACAGAAAGTAAGAGGCAAAGCTAGGACATGAGCCCAGGTTTGGCTGTTCTAAAATTTGAACAGGCAACTCCTTCCTTTCTTCCAGCTTATGAAGGCAAGGATAGAGTTTTTACTAGCTGATAGCAGTAGAAATCTGTGGAAGTGATTTCTGTTTCTAGCTGTTTGGGGGGCTGAGCAAGCAACAACAATGCAAAATAGCAGCACTTGCAAACTGCAGTGATAATGTTTGGTAATAATTGACCTTTTACATACACCAGTTAGAGCTTGAGCTTCAGACACCTGATTTGTGAAACAGTTGCTACCTAGCAGCAGGGTATTTTTTTTTTTTTTTTTAATCCCACACTAGCAGCTCACAAAAGAATGCAGATGTATTCCCTGGAATATTAAGCCTCTCTTTTCTTGCTCTGGCAGGTTTCTTTCCTTTTTTGGGGGCTGAAGCTAGGTAGACCACTTAATTATTATTAGGAAGCAAAATTTATGAGGCTGGTGTTTTTGCTTCTGGGCCAACAGACACAAAGACTCTCAGTAAAGTATTTAGGATTGGGAGTCAGCTATGCCTTTCCCAGGTCATCATCGAGGCACAAGTGGGGACCCTGGTCTCATTACTTGCAGGGTCAGAGTGTTACGGGACAGAGGTTCAGGTCCAGACCCCAAGAGAGGGTTCTTGGATCTCATGCAAGAAAGAATTCAGGGCGAGTCCTCAGTGCAAAGTGAAAGCAAGTTTACTAAGGAAGTAAAGTGGTGAAAGGACAGCTACTGCATAGACAGAGTAGGACATTCCTGAAAGTAAGAGGAGGAACATATCCACTCTAGTACAATGTTTGTATATATGGGGAGATGTGTTCTGCTACAAGGGTTTGTGATAAAGGATTAATTTTCTTAATTACTATATTTTGCAAGAATTGATGTTATTATCTTTAAAGCAAAATTAGGAATGCCTTTGTTTTCCGGATATTGGGATATCTGTACACTCCCAAGTGTGGGACTGTTTCGTAAACATTAATAATTTGTTCCCTTAACCGTAAATATCTGGAGGCTAGGAGTGTCTGACTTTCTGAGAATGCAGTCTAGCAAGTCTCAGCCTCATTTTCCTAGCCCTCACTCAACATGGAGTCGCTCTGGTTCAAACACCTCTGACAAGAGTATTGCATATGGCCTGGGAGAGATTCTGTTCTAGGAGAAAGTTTTCATCAAAAGTATTGGATGAAGCCAGTAATGTCAGGATTTGCTAATCAAATTATTTAGCTGTTTGTTTTGTGATTATCCACTGGATGGCTACAGAGACTGGCTGACATGGAAGTGTGCTCTCATGATGAGAGTGAGAAGTCCATGGATCAATGTCATCTTACCTTAGTTTCTTTTGGTACTATCATTATTGAGGGAATCTTAGGATAGTCACCTTCCTCTTTGGTTTAACTGGCTGTAAACACTGCTGCCTAACTGCTTTTCAGAAGTGATGATATTTATTCTTTGGTAGGACCTGAAAGAGTCTGTATGTGTCACTTATCTTTAACTGCATACTCTATTTAGAGTTGAAGTCTTTTTTCGTTTTGTCGTTTAGCATAGAACAGGAAAGGTGGTGTAGTGGAATTAGTATGAGCTTTACTAGAACCCACCTGGGCAATGCCCCCTTCTGCTACTTAATAACTTAATAGTTATTTATCCCTTCTGAGCCTCAGTTTTCTCATTAAAATGAGAATAATGATAATAATGACAATAGCAATCCATGGTTTTAGATGTCTGTTTCCATGAACTTCAATTTATCTGTAAAATGGATGCGATAATTCCTCAACAATAGGTTTGGTTTGAGAAAGAAATTGGCTAATTTAAATGGAAATGCCTACTGGCATGTTTGGTATATAGAATTTGCATATGCTAAGTGCTCAATAAGTGATTATGACCCATTGTTTTTAGAAGACCTAAAGAAAGAGATCATTAAGGGTAGTTATTTCCTGTGGGATGGGTCAGGGTTTAATACAGACTCTGATTAATTCTTTCAGTGGAGTGCTCTTGTCTTTTCCTTTAGGGGCAGTTTTATGTGGTCTGCTGGTATTCATGTATCTAGATGGAACCATGGAACTCGTTTCCCCCATGTTTCCTTCCTAACTTTTAGTCCTATTTCTGCTGTTAGTGGGTGAGAAAGGCTGAGTTGTGGTTCAAAACCTCCAATACTTTGTATTTCTGGGTCTAGTCAGTACACAAGATTAAGGAGTGTTTGTTATGGCCCTTTAAGGAGTGTAATCTTGCTGTTAGTTTTGCTATTTCTTTGTACCAAACCACAAAGGAGGGCTTTCCAGTAAAAAATATTTGTGGGCCAGAAGCTAGACGTCCCTGCAAAGCTGACGTGTGATCTACTTAGTCTTTTCAAGCCACAGACTCTGGCAAGTTTGAATTCCAATTGTTTCAGTTTGTTTCATTTCTCTTTTTTTTTTTTTTTTTTGAGAAGGAGTCTCGCTCTGTCGCTAGGCTGGAGTGCAGTGGAGAGATCTTCAAAAACCAAAATGCAGAGATTAGAGGATTTTTTAAATGCCATATGGTGAACCCAGATTTCTTCCTTTTAACTTTCTTCCTGTAGTTCTTTGGGGAAATTAGTTATTTATTTCACAAGATGTTTAACCAACAATAAGCAGTTTGTTTTCAAGAATATTCACCGGTTTTCCTTCTCATAAATGCTACAAGATTGTATTGAGCTATGATGTTTTCAAAGTCCTTTCATGGCCAGTGTTGCATTTTTTTCTTCATAATACTTCTGTAAGATAAGCAAGTTAGATACTCTTAATGATTTTTGTTATTGTTTTTAGCTGATGAGGAAACTGAGGCCCAGAGAAGAGGTGACTTAATTCAGACACCTATTGAGTCCAAGGCGGGTTAGAATTAGAACTCAGGCTCAAGAAAGCCCTTTTATTTTTAGGTTTCTGGTTTTCACTAGGAACATCGTCACACCTTGCACACCTTGCACACCTTGCCAACATTAGATATTATCACTCTATAATTTTTGCCACTCCATTGAGAGAAAAATGTCTCATTGTTTTAATTTTTATCTCCCTAGTTACTAGTAAAGTTAAAAAAATTTTTAATGTTTATTGGCCATTTATAGTTCTGTGAATTTTGTGTCATTTATTGCACATTTTATACTGGATTCTTCATCTCTTATCACTTTTGTGGAGACTCTTTGTATGTTAAGAGTATTAATTCTTTTGATATACATGTGCAAATATTTTTGATGTTTTATTTGTGAAACTTTGTGCTTCCCTAGAGCACCAAAGAAGATAGTCCTTTATACTAGACTATTTAAAAAACAGCATAATACTACCACCGTTAACACTACCAGTTAAAATTTATTTTCTGAGTTTTCCAAGAAACTTTCATATTCTTTATGTCTTGTCCTTTCAAGAACTTCATGAGGGGGCTTGTAATTAAAATAAGGTAATTTGAACATGTACATCTTATGTCTTTTCAAAAACATTGAAATGGAACAAAACTGGTTTTTCACAAGGGCTAAGAAGATAGGAAAGGAGATGACAGTAAATGAGAGGGAACAAGATTTTGGAAGATGGAAAAGAGGTGCAGGTTGTGAACAATTTAGCAAATTGCAGAAAGCAGAAAACTTAGGCTGCAGAAGAATGTCAGTATCAACAGTCGTTTTGTGGTACAGACCCTAGAAAGCCCTAGGTATTAGAGGTTCTCAAATGTTGAGAAGTGGAGCTGAAAAGAGGAGGATTAGTTCAAAGGTTATATAAGGAACAATTAAACTCCCACATCCTTTCTCAGCAGAACTTTGGAGGTTTATTTTCTGGAGAAATGAAATCAGGCAGGACCTGTACTTGGGGATGCTAGACTTAGCTGAGAGGTGACATTCTCAAAATAGGGATTTAGTGAAGGTCTTCATTCATTTCTCAATTCCCAGATATAGGTAGTCAGACTTAATCTCCTCAGAGAGGAGACTGAAGGATGTATCACTGAGAAACTGACCTATAGACATTTGAATGTCCCTTTCCCCAATTAAAAAAAAAATTGGCATGGCATTTTCTCTTGTTACAGTGAAACCTAGCAATTAAAATGCTCTACTGTTCGTACAATGTGTCTGTATGTGTCTTAGTCTTAAATATGAAAGAATAGGCAAAGATCACCTGATATTTGAGAAAAACTTCTAACATGAATAACAGAAACTAAAAGAAACAATAGAAGGAACCCTACCCCCCAAAAAAGAGAGGGAATGGAGAGGGGAGAGGGATTGAGGGAAAGGGAAAGCATACAAGCATAAGAGAAACAATGTAGGAGGGAAAAAAAATTTGCAAAAAACTCAGATCAAATAAGTTATTACCTTAGTGAAACAAGAATAAGGTCCTATTTGAAAAAGGAATAGTCAGCAAGAAATAATTTTTGGACACTTAAAAATACAGTAATGAAAGTAGGCTGGATGCAGTGGCTCTTGCCTGTAATCCCAGCACTTTGTGAGGCCGAGGCAGGTGGATCATCTTGAGGCCAGGAGTTCGAGACCAGCCTGACCAACATGGTGAAACCCTGTCTTCACTAAAAATACAACAAATTAACCAGGCATGGTGGCGCATGCTTGTAATCCCAGCTACTTGGGAGGGTGAGGCATGATAATTGCCTGAGTTTGAGAGGTGGAGGTTGCAGTGAGCCAAGATCATGCCACTGTACTCCAGCCTGGGCAACAGAGCAAGACTCTATTTCATATATATACACATATATATACACACACACACACACACACACACACACATATATAATATCGAAAATAAAGTAGAATGAAAACAAGTAGAAAATAGAAGAGGAAAGAAACAAATCAGAGGATCAATTTAAATAGATCAATATTGATTTGAATTTAAAAGATATTTACATTTAAGAATATTAATTTAATTTTTTAAAATGATTTTCTTTTCTCCAATTTCTCTGGTTTCTTCCCTTCAGATTTTTGGATCTCCTCATAGTCAGATTTTGGCTTATGAAGTGAAAAAATCATCAAAGAAATGATACTGCTTCCCAGAACTTAAGTACACATGTGCTTATATTGAAAACCCTATCAATTCTCAATACACTGAATGAAAAAAGAAACACGTCACCATAAAATTTCAGAACACCATAAAATTTTGGAATGAGAGTATAAAAGCTTCCAGAGAGAATTAAGAGGTTATATACAAAAAGCATTTGATTTCTCAAAAGCAATATTGGAAGCTAGAAGAAAGTGGAGGAATTATCTTACATTCTGAGAGGAAAGGATTTTCAAGCTATAATTCTATACCCAGTCAAAACTAACAATTAATTTTGAGAGTGGGGGCCGGGGGCAGTGGCTCCTACCTATACCCAGTGCTTTGAGAGGCCAAGATGGGAGGATTGCTTGAGCCCAGGAGTTTGAGGTTACAGTGAGTTATAATGACACCACTGTACACTGGCTTGGGTGACAGAGTGAGACTCTGTCTCTTCAAAAAAATGAAAAATGTAGGGGGAGAGACATTTTCAGATACACAGTATCTCAAAAGATTTATCTCCCACTTGTGCTATCTCAGAAAACTTGGTAGTTTGATATACCTAAATGAGGTAGAAAAGGAAGAGGGGCTGGGCATGGTGGCTCACACCTGTAATCCAAGCACTTTGGGAGGCTGAGGTGGGAGGATGACTTGGGTCCACAAAGAGTTTGAGGCCGGCCTGGGCAATGGGGCGAAACCCTGTCCCTACAAAAAATACAAAAAAATTAACCAGGCATAGTGCTAAAAGTTGAAAGTGATTACCATTGGGAAGCAGAGGTCAAAGGTAAGATAGGGGATTGCTGCTTTTTTGATATAAACCTTATAGTATTGAGTTTGACTTGTGAAACTATCAATCTATTAGCTTTAATCAAATGTAAAATTAAGGCGGTCACTGTGTGCCTGTAGTCTCAGCTACCAGGGAGGCAGAGGTAGGAGGATCACTTGAGCCCAACTTCAAGGCCAGCCTGTGCAACATAGCAGGACCCTGTCTCTTAAAAAATAAATAAAATAAAATTAAGTTAAATTATAAATGATCTATGCCTTCCTTCTCCCCAAAAACATATGAAGTGAAGTGTTATTACCATACATGGAAATAAGGCCTGTAGAATTAGGGGACCAAAGGTTTTTAGAATGAGTTATTAGAGAATCTGAGACTCCAGCTTTGGCTCTGACTCTCTGACTCTCACCATTGCCCTTTCTGCTCTAGAGAAGGCAGAAACCTCCTTTGGAGTGTTTGCTGGTGATGTTCACATGAGTAAACCTGTGGTCCCAGCAGCAGCCTCTCATTGTGTGTGTGTGTGTGTGTGTGTGTGTGTGTGTGTGTTTTGAGATGGAGTCTTGCTCTGTTGCCCAGGCTGGAGTGCAGTGGTGCTATCTCAGCTCACTGCAACCTCCACCTCCTGGGTTCAGGCAATTCTCCTGCCTCAGCCTCTCGAGTAGCTGGAATTACAGATGCCTGCCACTACACCTGGCTAATTTTTGTATTTTTAGTAGAGACTGGGTTTCTCCAAGTTGGCCAGTCTGGTCTCGAACTCCTGACCCCAGGTGATCCACCCTTCTTGACCTCCCAAAGTGCTGGGATTACAGGTGTGAGCCACCATGCCTGGCCTCATTGTCTTTTATATTGACTGTTACAACCTCTGCATTTGGGACACTGCAAAGTATCTGACATAGCCAGTAAGAGTCCTAATGACCCCAGTTCCTGGCCGGGCACGGTGGCTCACACCTGTAATCCCAGCACTTTGGGAGGCCGAGGTGGGCAGATCATGAGGTCAGGAGATCGATACCATCCTGGCTAACATGGTGAAACCCCATCTCTACTAAAAATACAAAAAATTAGCCGGGCGTGGTGGCGGGCGCCTGTAGTCCCAGCTACTTAAGAAGCTGAGGCAGGAGAATGGCTTGAACCAGGGAGGCGGAGGTTGCAGTGAGCCGAGATCGTGCCACTGCACTCCAGCCTGGTGACAGAGAGAGACTCTGTCTCAAAAAAAACAATAATAGGCCGGGCACAGTGGCTCAAGCCTGTAATCCCAGCACTTTGGGAGGCCGAGATGGGCGGATCACGAGGTCAGGAGATCGAGACCATCTTGGCTAACACGGTGAAACCCCGTCTCTACTAAAAAATACAAAAAACTAGCCGAGCGAGGTGACGGGCGCCTGTAGTCCCAGCTATTCAGGAGGCTGAGGCAGGAGAATGGCTAAACTCGGGAGGCGGAGCTTGCAGTGAGCTGAGATCTGGCCACTGCACTCCAGCCTGGGTGACAGAGCGAGACTCCGTCTCAAAAAAAATAAATAAAATAAAATTATAATTTTTTAGTAATTATAATTTCCGCCTCCTGGGTTCACGCCATTCTCCTGCCTCAGCCTCCCGAGTAGCTGGGACTACAGGCGCCTGCCACCATGCCCGGCTAATTGTATTTTTAGTAGAGACGGGGTTTCACCGTGGTCTCGATCTCCTGATCTTGTGATCTGCCCGCTTTGGCCTCCCAAAGTGCTGGGATTACAGGCATGAGCCACCGCGCCCAGCCAATAAAATTATAATTTTAACAGGTGAATCTGATATGCTGCACTTCTTGACCTGTGATTAACCCAACAGTATTGCTTCAAAAATCTATGTACTGGGCATAGTCACTGCCTGTAGTCTCAACTACTCAGGAGTTTGAGGTGGGACAATTGTTTGAGCCCAGGAGTTTGAGACCAGCCTGGGCCACATAGTGAGACCCTATCTCTTGGGGGGAAGAAAAAATACACACACACACACACACACACACACACACACACACACACCCTGGTCTTTGTGCTACTCTCTCCCTCGTTCTGTGTTCCAGCTATCCTCATCATCTCTCAGCTCCTCTGAGAGCCTGTGAAGCTATTTTCTGCTTCAGTACCTTTGTTCATGCTGTTCTTTTTTCTAAAATATTTGCCTGTTCCTCTCTCCATCATGGCTAACTACTCCTCTGTTATGGCTTGTTTAAATGTCACTGCCTTGGAATGCCCTTTCTTGACTTGCCATCCTCAAGCAAATCTCTTTTTGCTTCTTTATAAGCTTCTATTACATGCTGTAATTATACGATGTATTAGTCTGTCCCACTTGCCCTTCATCTCTTTCCTCCTCTAGAGTGTAAACTCTGAGGACAGGGGCAGTGGCTGAGTAATGCATAATTGCATTCTCAGTGCCTAACACAATGTCTAGGGCCTGACACGTGGTAGGAACTCATAACAAATATTTGTTAAAAGCCTGAATGAATGAAGTAGACCCTTACATTGTTTTTCAGAGTTTCTTCCTAGGAAGCATCCCATGAAAACCAGGCAAAAGTTGCATTCTATTGGTATTCATAAGATCAGACCCACCCAGATTTAAGGGGAGGAGAAATAGTATCTGCCTCTTGATGGAGTTGTGGCAAGATCACATTGTGGTAGAGCATGTGGGGTGGGAGATTGTCTCAGTCCATTTGTGTTGCTATAGAGGAATACCTAAGGCTGTAATTTATAAAGAAAAGAGGCTTCTTTGGTTCATGGTCCTACAGGCTATATGGGAAGCATGGCATCAGCATGTGCTTCTGGTGAGGGCTTCAGGCTGCTTCCATTCATGGCAGAAGGGGAAGGGGAGCCAGTGAAATTACATGGTGAGAGAGGAAGTTGAGGGAGGTGCCAGTTTTTTTTTTTTTTTTTTTTTTTGAGACAGTCTCACTCTGTCGCCCAGGCTGGAGTGCAGTGGCGCAATCTCAGCTCACTGCAACCTCTGCCTCCCAGGTTCAAGCAATTCTCCTGCCTCAGCCTCCTAGTATCTGGGACTACAGGCACATACCACCACACCCAGCTAATTTTTGTATTTTTTAGCAGAGATGGGGTTTCACCATGTTGGCCTGGCTGTTCTCAAACGCCTGACCTCGTGGTCCACCCGCCTCAGCCTCCCAAAGTACTGAGATTGTAGGCGTCAGCCACTGCGCCTGGCCCACATTCATTTTAAGAGCCAGCACTGGAGGGAACAAACAGAGCAAGGAGTTTCCCCCCACCACCACTTCATGCCCCCTCCCCACATTAATCTATTTATGAGGGATCTGCCTCCGTGACCCACATACCTCCCACTAGGCCCCACCTCCAACACTGGGAATCAGATTTAAAAAAAAAAATTTTAATATTAAAATACTTTAATTTTAATTAATTTTTAATTTTTAATGTTTTTTAATATTTTAAAATTTCTTTTATTTCACTTAGGATAGGGGATCAAATTGCAACATGAGCTTTGGAAGGTCAGATTTCCAAATTATAGCAGAGATGTTATTGTGACCATCTTTGGAAAATACAATCTGTCACAAGAGATTATTCCTACCTGGGTACTGCATATCTTCCCTGGGAAATTGATTCAGCCCAGTTATAGGCCTGTATACTACTCTCTAATATCCCTGGATAGTCACCACTAGGGTGTAAAAGTCAGGAGTTCAGAGCTTGGTTCTGTCACTTACTAGTGATAGAAAAAGAAAACCTGTTTAAAAATGTAGTTTCTTCATTCTTTCAACAAGTACTAGTATGTGTCAAGACCTGGACACTGTGTTAGACACTGAGAATGCAGTAGTGAACTAGATTGCCATTGCTCCTGCCTGCAAGGCAGTAAGTGGAATCATTGACAGTCCCCACTCCTTTTTCTTTTTGAATAGACATTTGCTATTGAGTTTTGACATGTGCTGAAAGGACTGATTTCAAATCTTCTACTTCTGTAATTGACCCTTATATGAATGGCAAATGCTTCCTGTTTTATGTTAAAAAGCTACGGTATCTGCGTTTGTGTTAAAAAACACTCAAGGTCATATCGGGTATTTCAAAAAAGTAATTGGTATTCTTGAGCCCAAGACCAAGGTTGTACAGTATAAAAGACACTTCTGAGTTACTGTTTTTCCCTGATCCTCCTGAGGGACAGAAGTATTTATTTCTGCATGTTAGGAGTGTACCTTCCCAAGAACTAATGGGCAATCATAATCCACCATGTCATGTATTAACCCCCACCCCCTGAAACAGTACCTTTTAACTGTTAATAATATAGAATCTTTTTCTGTTGGATTTAGAAATCTATGAATTGGAATAATAAAAAGAGCAAATAGCTTCTAACAGTCAGGTAATCCAGATTCTGGACGAGCTGCATGAGGGGAAGGGGTGTGGAAATTGGGATGGGGGAGATTATTTACTACTCAGTTACTTTTTAAAAAGTATGTAGAGGCTGGGTGTGGTGGTTTACACCCATAATCCCATCTCTTTGGAAGGCCAAGGTGAGAGGATCATTTGAGACCAGCGTGAACAACATGATAATGTCTCTACAAAAAATTTAAATATTAGCTGGGTGTGGTGGTGCACACGTGTCATTTTAGCTACTTGGTAGGCTGAGGTGGGAGGATTGCTTGAGCCCAGGAGTTCAAAGTTATAGTGAGCTGTGATTGTGCCACTGCAAGTATGTAGAATCAGTGGTCTTGCAAGTGCCTTACAGCTACAGATTTTCGGTTACTACATGCTCTTGTCTACTACAAGCTCCCATAGCAATCTGCATTTAAAAAAATCATTTATTAGTATACTTGAAATTATTTGATTCATATGTATCTTTCCCACTAGATAGTAAACTCCATGAAGGTAGGAATAATGTCTCTTTTGTTCATTGCTGCTTCTGTAAGATTGAGAAGGCACATAGAAAGTGCATAATAAATATTTTTGGATGAATGAATGAGGGGTTTTCTAACATGCAGGCATTCTTTAAAGTACCAGAGGTCCATTGACTCATTTGTAGACAACACAACAGACGTTTACTGCTAGGCACCTCATTAGAAGTGAATTGCCCATGATCTCTGCCCTAGAGACACTCAAAATCTATGAGAAGAGGTGGACATGGAAAAAAATATATATATTAGAAGTTTAACATGAAGTTCTGTGGAAACCTAGAGAAGGAGGTGAGGAATCTACATTTAAAAGTAAACTTTAATTGGGCTTAGTTTAAAGTATAATTATTCGAAATGTAACAGCATTCAGTTCCAGCAATAATTTAACAGTAGAAAATTACTTAAACTTGATTCTATCATAGTGTAGGGATGGAGGGGTATTAGTCCTAAGGATATTCATTTAGAGTTAAGTGTTGTTAGCAATCTCAGTTTATCAGGCACTTCCTCAACAATTTCTCTCATTTAATTATTTTGACAATCCAGTAAGGTAAGTGGTTTTATTCTCCATTTTACAAGTAGAGAAAGTGAAACCAGAGAGGTTAAGTAACTTTCTTGAGGTAACACAGCTAATAAAGGACAGAGCCAGGATACATTTAGGTCTTTTGACTACAAGCCTTTTATATTATATTACAAGTTCATTTTATAGAGCTCCCAGATGTTCCCCCAAAGAGCCAGAAATCTTAATGCCTTTCAGGAGTTTTCTAAGATGATTCTGATTCTTTTTTTTTTAAAGACAGAGTCTCGCTGTGTCACCAGGGTGGAGTGTAGTGGCATGATCTCGGCTCACTGCAACCTCTGCCTCCTGGGTTCAAGTGATTCTCCTGCCTCAGGCTCCTGAGTAGCTGGGATTACAGGCACACGCCACCATACCCACCTAATTTTTGTATTTTTCGTAGAGATGGGGTTTCTCCATGTTGGCCTGGATGGTCTCGATCTCCTGACCTTGTGATCTGCCCACCTTGGCCTCCCAAAGTGCTGAGATTACAGGCGTGAGCCTGGCCAGAAGATTCTGATTCTTAAGACCCTTCAGACTCAGCCACAATGTTACCTCTTTCATGATACTTGTCCTGTGAGAAGTGTTTCCTCAACCTCATTCTTTCTATGACATTTCTATTCTTCTTGATTAGTGCCAGTTCAGTTGAGCACCTATGTTAGGTCATGGGATTTTACAATTTATATGTTATGAATGATTATAGTTTTTTTAATATCTCCCCTGGAATTTTTGTTGTTGTTGTTAATGAGATAGATTGGTAATGGTACTTTTTCTTTTCCTTTTAAAATTAATAGATAGTTGGTGTTTTTTTTTTTTTTTTTTTGGAGACAGAGTTTTGCTCTTGTTATCCCAGCTAGAGTGCAATGGCACAATCTCGGCTCACTGCAACCTCTGCCTCCTGTGTTCAAGTGCTTCTTCTGCCTCAGCCTCCGGAGTAGCTTAGATTACAGGCATCTGCCACCACACCCGACTAATTTTGTATTTTTGGCAGAGATGGAGCTTCACCGTATTGGTCAGGCTGGTCTTGAACTCACGACCTCAGGTGATCTGCCTGCCTTGGCCTCCTAAAGTGCTGGGCTTACAGGCATGAGCCACTGTGCCTGGCCGTTTCATTTGTTTATAAGAACTTACATGTTAATTGTTGATGTTGTATTATCCCTTCCTGGAGTGAATATCTTAATGAGGGAATCTTAGGCACTATAAATGGGCCAGAGGGAGCTATTTTGGGGCAGAGCAAATTATGGCACCTCTATTACTCCTTGAGGTGGTTATGGGGAGCTATTGATAGGTTAAGTACCTTTCCTTTCCATTGCTTTAAAAGGACACTGTTCTGTTCCCACTGGTCCATAGGTAGGTGTAGATTAAGCTTTGGGGGCTTGTGTTAATCTTTCTTTGATAAGGATCTTTGCCTTCCTGGACTCTTGTGAAGATCAAATGTAGTAGTGTACAAGTTACGGATGGATGGATGGATGGATGGATATATGGATGGATGGATGGATGAATGGATGGCAGGGTCTCATTTTCTCACACAGGCTGGAATGCAGTACTGTGATCATGGCTCACTGTAGCCTCAACCTCCTGGGCTCAGGTGATCCTCCTACCTCACCCTTCTGAGTAGCTGGGACTACAGGTGCACACAACCACACTCGGTTAATTTGTTGTATTTTTTGTATAGACAGGGGTCTTGCCGTGTTGCTCAGGCTGGTCTTGGACTCCTGGACTCAAGTGATCCACCTGCTGTGGCCTCCCAAGTGTTGGGATTACAGATGTGAGCCACTGCACCTCACAAGGAGGTTATTTTGGACATACAAATAAAGTGTCGTGCAGACAGAAGTATGGGATTGTTTTTTTCTCCCCTAGAGAAATAATTAACTGTTCTTTCTAAACTAGTTAAAGCACAGTTTCCCCCAAACACTATGTATGCCCTTTCTTGCTTTTGACAACATAGAAATTCAATTAGAATTTCTCAATCAAGCACCAGATTCAGTTTTATTTTTTTCTCAAAAGCAGTTGTATTATGCCAGGTGCATTAATATATTTCATTTAACTATCATAACAACTCCTTCTGTTTATTTTGTTTTATTTATTTTTTGAGAGAGGGTCTCACTCTGTTGCTCAGGCTGGAGTACAGTGACGTGCTCACTACCTTCTTTTTATTTTGTTTTATTTATTTTTTGAGAGAGGGTCTCACTCTGTTGCCCAGGCTGGAATACAGTGGTGTGATCATGGCTGACTGCAGCCTCAGCTTCCCGAGTAACTGGGACTACAGGCATGTACCATAACGCTGGGCTAAATTTTGTATTTTTTGTAGAGACAGGGTTTTGCCATGTTGCACAGGCTGGTCTCAAATTCCTGGGCTCAAGCAATCTGCCCACCTCGGCCTCCCTAAGTGCTAGGACTATAGACATGAACCACCATGCCTGGCCACTGCCTCCATTTTAAAGATGAGTAAACCAAGGGCCAGAAAGTTCAAATACATGGCCAAAATAGTAAGTGGTAGAGTACAGATTTGAATTCACATATTCTGGATTTGTTTCTTGTTATATTAGACAGGCAGAATTATGCTGTGGTAACTTATTGGCCCCAAGATTTCAGTGGTTTAATATAAGAACGATTTGTTGAATTCTTTCTTATGAATTCCAGTGCGGGTCAGGTGACTCTGGAGGGCCATTGCCCTCCAGGATGTGATGACTAGTGTATTTAGGCTGCTTTAGTCTTATGATGCTGCCACTTCAACATGAGATTTCCAGGGTGCCTTTGTAGACGAGAGAGAGCAGAAGAATCATATACTAGCTTTTAAATTCTTTTACCTGGGCGGGGCGTGGTGGCGCACGCCTGTAATCCCAGCATTTTGGGAGGCCGAGACGGGTGGATCACCAGGTCAGGAGATTGAGACCATCCTGGCTAACATGGTGACACCCCATCTCTACTAAAAATAAAAATAAAAAGAAGCCGGGCATGGTGGTGGGCGCCTGTAGTCCCAGCTACTTGGGAGGCTGAGGCAGGAGAATGGTGTGAACCCGGGCGGCAGAGCTTGCAGTGAGCCAAGATCACACCACTGCACTCCAGCCTGAGCGACAGAGCGAGACTCCGTCTCAAAAAAATTAAAAATTAAAAATAAAAAAACCCCCCAAAAAACCCAAAAAAACAAAAAACAAGAAAAACCCAACTTTTACCTGGAAGTGAAACATGTCGTTTCTGTTCATAGAACATTGGCCAAAACCGGTCACATGGTGCTAACTACAAGAGAGAAACCGTGGAACTGGAAACTGTTGAGGAGCTTATGGATAGTCAGTGATATTGAATATCTGCCAGACTACTTTACAGCAGATGTTTCCCTAGGGCAATATCTTTACGTAGTGCATGTTTCCTTCCAGCTTTACACTGGGACGAGTTTACTAGCATGTCTGGACCATGTTTTATACTGAATGCCTTGAGGTCAGGGATTAAATTAGTAAATGGGCATATTTTTCAGTTCAATTCAACTAAACATTATTGAACACCTGCAATTCCAGGCCTTGTTTTCTTTCCAATATCTATAGCCTCTATGTTTCTATCTGTCTAGCTAGCTAGCTAGCTATATTATATTTATGTAAATAATAATAACTAGATAGTACTAGATTTTAACTTTCTAGTATAGGATAGTGCAGTATAGAATAGTGGTTAAAAGCACAGATTTTAAGGGTCAGAATTCTGGGTCTGCCAATTCCTAGCTCTCTGACCCTGGGCAAGATTTTTTTTTTTTCTTTTTTAATAAAATAGCTTTATTGAGATGTAATTCATATATTGTAAAATCCACCCTTATCCACCTTTGAAAGTACACAATTCAGAGGTTTCTACTATACTAGAAATATTTGCACAGACTTGTGCAAAGATCACATCCATCTAATTTTAGAACATTTTCATCACCCTCAAAATAAACTTTGTACCTATTAGCAGTCACTTCTCATTCTGTCTTCTTCCTAGGCCCTGGCAACCAATAATCTACATTCTTTCTCTATGGATTTGCCTATTTTGGACTTGGGAAAGCTACTTAACCTTTCTGTGCCCCAGTTTTCTCATAAAAAATGTAGGTATAATAATACCTACTCATCAGGTAGTTATTAGTGTGATATGGGAGCAGGGAAAGAGTTAAAGGGCTTAGAACTGTGCCTAACACAAAGTAAATTATATGTGTTTGTTGTTATGTGCTTATTATGTTCAATATTATTGTGATCATTTTTTCATTCCTTATATATACCTAGCATAGAACTGGACACATGGTAGGCACATTTATCCAATTTCCTAAGGGCTCTACTATGTGCCAGGTACTGTTTTAGGGAATCTCAAGTATGGATTAAAATACTTCCACTGTTTGCAAGCTGTTCGCAATCTCATGACAGAGACAGATAAAGAGTATGTAAATAGGCCGGGCCTGGTGGCTCGAGCCTGTAATCCCAGCACTTTGGGAGGCCAAGACGGGCGGATCATGAGGTCAGGAGATCAAGACCATCCTGGCTAACACGGTGAAACCCCGTCTCTACTAAAAAATACAAAAAACTAGCCGGGCGAGGTGGCGGGCGCCTGTAGTCCCAGCTACTTGGGAGGCTGAGGCAGGAGAATGGCTAAACCCGGGAGGCGGAGCTTGCAGTGAGCCGAGATCTGGCCACTGCACTCCAGCCTGGGTGACAGAGCAAGACTCCGTCTCAAAAAAAAAAAAAAAAAAAAAGAGTATGTAAATATACTAATAGATAGCTAGATCATACTTTATATTAGGATTAATGCTGCAGTAGAAATAAATACACTGTGACATGGAAGCAAGAAGGAAAGAGGAGTACACAGAGTGACTGAAATGTGCTTCTCATGTATCTTATTTGATTCTCAGGCTAATCCTGTGAAGTGGGGATCCTTAGTCACATTATTACAGATGAGGAAACTAAGACTCAGAGATGTTAAATAACTTGCACAACATCATCTAGATAATAAATAGTTGAGCTTAGATTGAACCTGAATCTGATGAAATGCAAAACCTGCATTTTTACTCTTTCTGATGCTCACAAAAAGAATTTGCTGCTATTTCTCTGAAATTTGCAAATAAGTCCTACAAAGCAAAAACTGTTTTTGGCTAAAAGAGCTTAAGATTCATTACATATTCTGAAAAATTCAGCCGGGTGCGGTGGCTCATGCCTGTAATCCCAGCACTTTGGGAGGCCGAGGCGGGCGGATCACAAGGTCAGGAGATGGAGACCATCCTGGCTAACACAGGTGAAACCCCGTCTCTACTGAAAATATAAAAAATTAGCCAGGCGTAGTGTTGGGCGCCTGTAGTCCCAGCTACTCTGGAGACTGAGGCAGGAGAATGGCGGGAACCTGGGAGGCAGAGCTTGCAGTGAGCCGAGATTGCACCACTGCACTCCAGCCTGGGCAACAGAGCTAGACTCCATCTCAAAAAAAAAGAAAAAAGAAAAATTCAATGCTGCTGGAGCTTATTGCTTCCTTTACCTGAGGGAGGAAAAAAAAAAAAAAAAAAACCTGACAATTGAGAAGGCCCAAGATGTGGCCTCGGCTCTGGGCTGGATGGGCTCTGCACCATTTGGCTTTATCCATTGTCTGTGTCTCCAGGCTCCTGACTGGTACCTTTCCTTTTCTGGGCCACGAGGCTCCTTTTGTGGAAAAGGACCTTGGGACCTGAATGGAGGGTTTGTGCAGAGCTTCCTGTGAATGAGAAGTGTTCCTGTGATTAGCCATGACCTCCTAGCAACAGATGCATTCATCATCTGGCTTCAACTTTTCCATCCCCTCTTTGAAGTTCCATTGGATCTGGTGGTCACAGAGCAGCTTCCATTGAATTCAGCAGCTTGTTTCTGATTACATTAGGCATTATCTGTACCCTCTTTTGGCTCACCTCATGAACAGGCTAGTACTGTGGTTATTTTCCACAGAATATCAAAGCTGGGACAGCCTCTAATGCCTGCTCATTTTACAGAGGAAGAAAGCTTAGGCCCAGTAAGTGAAAGTATTAGTTTAGTGCAAAAGTAATGGCAAAAACTGCAGTTACTTTTGCACTAACCTAATACTTACCCAGATTCCGCATATTCTGTGGCAGAGGTGAGACTAGGACTTTGATGCCTTGACTCCAGGCCAGTTTTTCTCCCTATGAGGCTCTGCTACCTCCTAATTTTCTAGTCACATAAGATCATATGCTCTGTAGAGGACAGAGATTATGCCTTATCTCTTATCCCTCAAAGGTATGCCTAATAACCTCTCAGGTTTATTAAATTAGTGGTTATTATCAGGTTTTACATAATGGGGATGTGTTGCCTAGTTGAAAGAGCTAGGTAGGCTTGGGTGGGGCATCTTGGCTGTGAATAGATGGAGCCAAAGTTCCAACTTGGGTATTCTGAATCTGAGTTGTCTATCTTCTTTCTAGTACACGTGAGTGGATAGGTATGATTTTCAGTTTTCACGGGGGAGAAACAGACGGAGCAGAGCTCTGGAGGCAGTGAGTGTTAGCTGCACCTGGAGAGAAGCAACTAGACTAATGTGGCCAGAGCACAAGTTGAATTAAGTGAATGGGGGTAAAGGGAAAGCAGTGAGAAATGCTGGAGGAAAAAGGTGAAAAGGGGATCTCTGTGCTATGGGCTTTTTAGGGAAAGCCTCCCAGAGTTGGGAGCTTTGAACTAGCCCTGAAGGATGGCTAGGATTTGAATTTACATAGATGGCATAAAATTTGTGGAGGGAAAGTGAACACACACTTCTCTTTCTGTTTACACAAAGTTTAGAAGGCCAAGCACCTGTTCAGTTTGCCTAGAACATTGTTAAGTGCTGGAGAGTGGAGGCTGATAGGTCTTAAAAGCCTAGAATTCTAGATTTGGGGATGTAATTTTTGTTTCCATTAATACCACTGATCCCTCTATAAAGGTAGCTGTGGCAACCCTGTACAGCAGTTGGGTATAGAACTCTCTACCTTTTTACCCTTTACAAATTGGAGCTTTGTGGTGGATATTTCACTTTGATGTACTTAATATGTGGAACTTTGGCTATTCTTGAGCAGCTTCAAAGGTCCATGACATGTCATAATTTCCCATTTTTCTGAGGTGAACATTTGAAAAACATTCAACAAGGCAGTGGTGGATGGGAATTATTTACTTAGCAGGATTTACTTAGTGACTCCCACTTAATAGTCAGCAGGATTTGTAACTGTGGGAATTCTTAAACCATCCTTGGAGATTTGTTAACAGATGATAAGGTTTTTAACCCACTCCCTTCCTAACACACTTCATACTCGAGTTCACAATCAGCCTTGTCCTAAGTTCTGATCCAGCTCTGCTCCTTGACTTGCCTGTGTGATCGTGGATAAACTTCTTTCCCTCTCTGGTCCTTAGTTACTGCATCTGTAATAACATTGATGCTGTACTGGTGTATTAGCTCATTCTCACACTGCCAATAAAGACATACCTGAAACTGAGTAATTTATAAAGGAAAGAGGTTTAATGGATTCACAGTTCCACATGACTGATGAGGCCTCACAGTCATGGCAGAAGGTGAAGGAGGAGCAAAGTCACGTCTTACATGGCAGCAGGCAAGAGAGGGTGTGCAGGGGAACTGCCCTTTATAAAACTATCAGATCTCGTGAGACTTATTCATTATCACAAGAACAGCATGGGAAAACCCGCCCCCATGATTCAGTTACGTCCCACTGGGTCCCTCCCACGACACGTGGGGATTATGGGAGCTACAATTCAAGATGAGATTTGGGTGGGGACATAGCAAAACAATATCAACAGGATAATGTCTAAATGTTCTTTGGGTTCTAATATTTTAGGACTCTGATATCAGAAATGTAGATATTTGTCCCCTCCAAATCTCATGTTGAAATGTAATCCCCAGTGTTGGAGGTGAGGCCTGGTGGAAGGTATTTGGATCATGGGTCCCTCATGAATGGCTTAGTGCTATCCTCTTGGTGATGAATGAATCTGTGGGAGATCTGGATGTTTACAAGTGTGTGGTGCTGCCCCACTGTCTTGCTTCTGCTCTTACCATGTGACATGCTGTTTCCCTGTCACTTTCCTCCATGATTGTAAGCTTCCTGAGGCCTCATCAGAAGTAGATGGCAGCACCATGCTTCCTGTATAGCCTGCAGAACGGTGAGCCAATTAAACCTCTTTTCTTTATAAATTACCCAACTGCAGGTATTTTTTTTATAGTAATACAAGAATGGCCTAATACAGACTCTGTATATGGGACACAGATGAGCCTTTTCTTTGACACTCTTCATGTACACAGATCATAATGCAATAAAACATAATGATCAGTGACTACACACATACTGGGTTATTCAACATATACACACAAACTAGTTCCCATTGGTGATCATGTTACACTGGCTTTTTGAGTATTTTTCTTCTGTCTTACCCTTTTTTGGTTGTCTTTTTTTATGTCCTCTGCTGCCAGGAGGCTGTACATCCTGTCATCCTATAGAGCAGGCTGCAGACTGAGAGGACTACTGTGGTCTAGTACTATTAGGGCATGCGCGCACGCACACACACACCCCCCTAGTACTCTCAGGGGAAATACACCCATATACGCACATACCCCTAAACACCCACACACCCCTACCCACCTCTGGTATTCTCAGGGCGACACGCACACACACACCTACAGGGCTAGAAGTAGGAGACATAGCAATTTTGTTCTGACTTGGTGGAAAAACCCCAGGCCTCACCTTTCTGTGAGTTGCAAATGCATAGCTTGCATTTATTTCCATTTGTATTTTACTGTGTATTAAAGATGTTTGAAGGGAGGCTACAAATGCGAAAGAGAACTATGTTGTTTAAGACAACTGTCTTTGAATATTTTTTCCTTTTTTATTAATTTGCTGCTTAATTTTGGATATGAGTAATAGTAATAAGCATTCTGAACATTTCATAGCACTTTAAACTTCAGAGCCTTTCCCCCACTTATTTAAAATATTTTAATAAACAACCTAGCGATGATGCTACTTTTTATTGAGTACTTACTGTGTGCTAGACATTGTGCTAAATGGCTTTATTATTTCATTTAATTCTTACATCAGCTGTAAAAATGGTATTATCACCACTTAAGAGAGATGACACTAAGACCCAAAGAGGTTAAGTAACTATACCTGAGAGTACACAATTAATAATGTGACGGAGCTATGATTTGAATTGAATAGTGTCTGGCCTAACAGCTGATTGTATTATATCTGTGAAGTACAGTTGTCCCTCGGTATACCCAGGGGATTGATTCCAAGATCCCCTATGAATACCCAGATCTACACATACCCAGGTCCTGTGGTTAGCCCTGCAGGACCATGATTATGAAAGGTTGGCCCTTCATATTTGCTGGTTTCGCATCCTGTGATCCATATTTGGTCAGGGGGTCAGGGGGAGGCATATAAGTGGATCAGTACATTTCAAACCTGTGATATTATTCAGAGGTCACTTGTTAATATTGCATGTTCATTTACAAATGAGTAAACTAGCAATAATAACATGGCATGTATATGGTAGATATTATCAGGACCTGAAATTTTCTTTTAACTTTTGTTTTAGGTTCAGGGTTACACATGTAGGTTTGTTATATAGGCAAACTCAGGTTTGTTGTACAGATTATTTCATCACCCAGTATTAAGCCCAGTATCCAATAGTTATTTTTTGGGGTCCTCTCCCTCCTCCCAGCTGCTACCCTCTAGTAGGCCTCAGTGTCTATTATTCCCCTCTTTGTAGGACCTGAATTTTGATTATTTAATTTAGAATGGACTTTGTCCCAGATGGGTTATCTTTAACTGTCTTATTTTTATATCTTAATAAGATGAACCACTTCACATTGTTTTTGGATTAGTCTTGGATGGATCATAAATAAATTATAAAATGGTCTTACTAGGGAGGCAAAGAAAAATAAGATGTTGGGTCTGTTCCCAAGGACCTAACAATTGGTTGTCAGAAAAAGACTTGAACACAATTAGAAGTGCTCCCACCATATAGTTCGTGAGGAAAAAATAAAAGTCTCTCACTGAGTAGTTCAGACTATAAGTGACTTAGCCAGGAAATATCAGTGTGAGCTATGTTTGAATAGGGAGGGTTTTGTTGTGTGTGTGTTTTCGAGGGTTGTTAAGTATAATATATGATAATAAAAGATTTGCAACACTCTTATGTGTGATTTTTAAAAAACCTACAGAATCTTAGAGTCAAGTTTTTTTTGTTTGTTTTAGTAGGAACTTAACTCTGAAATGATTTTGTGAGTGGGGAAAGCAATATATGTGAATGACGCTTTTTATGAATTTGTCATTTAGCATATCTCTGTGGTTTTTTTTTTTTTTTTTTCCGAGGTGGAGTCTCACTCTGTTGCCCAGGCTGGAGTGCAGTGGCGCGATCTCAGCTCACTGCAACCTCCGCCTCCTGGGTTCACGCCATTCTCCTGCCTCAGCCTCCCAAGTAGCTGGAACTACAGGCACCCGCCACCATGACCTGCTAATTTTTTTGTATTTTTAGTAGAGACGGGGTTTCACCATGTTAGTCAGGATGGTCTCAATCTCCTGACCTTGTGATCCGCCGGTCTCGGCCTCCCAAAGTGCTGGGATTACAGGCTTGAGCCACCGCGCCCGGCCCATATCTGTGTTTTCAATGCCTGATTTACTATTAGTACTTGTGTTTATTGATTGAGTGAATTTTGGGTCTGAGTCTGAAGGTGCAGAGTACTGTTTCATTATTATGTATGTGAATATATAATACATTAAATGTGTTATACATTATCATATTAACATAGTATGCTATAGAGGGCTAAAGATGGAAGACCTTGAAAGAATATCATGTCTATTCTCTGCTTCTAACTGATGGGAAAACTGAGGCCCAGAAAGTTGAAGTGACTTTCCTAGTAAGTTGTAGAGGAGGACCAGAATCTACTGCTCCTGGAAGCACTAATGATTTCCTGTAATAGATTTCTAATATTTTCACAAAGATTTCATGAGCACAGGCAAAACATACAGAGAAAATATTGTTGAAAGTATTTTGAATCACTGCCTTCTTTAAAGCTAAGGTGAGATATGGAGGGTTTTTTTTTTTTCTCTTTATTTCACATAAGTACCATGTGCTAACTGATTGCGCCACTGGAGCTCCTTTCTCCTTATTTCTATATATCTTGTATACCAAGGTTAGATTAGATCAGATTCAGTAGGTTGAACCTCATTTTTGATCAAAGTTTCTTCACAGCGCACATCTAGCAGAGCTTTTCCCCTCGAAGACCTGGTTGGAAGAAGTGGCCTTTGTGTCTGATGTATAATTTACCTCTTCTTCTTGGTATTTAAGCCTTGTTGGTCTTGATAAATGCCTGTTTTCTATGCCCTGCCTGCAGTTAACATGGAGGTCCTGGTGTGGAACTTCTTAGGAAGTGGTGGGTGAGAGAGAGTGCATGTGAGAGTGGGCAAGTGGGTTAACCGGCCTGTGCCTTTAACTTCTTTGGTTAACCCATTAACCTAGAGAGCTTGTATAGTCGTATTGAATCTATAAATCTCAGTTCCAAAAGGGGAAGCTGATGTGAAAAGGGTCCTTTGATCTTGATTCGGTCCAGAAAAGAATGGAAGTCAGTGTCTCAGTGGAGAAGGGATTAGAATCAGGCAGTCCTGAATTCAACTCCAGGTCAGTCATTTATCAGCCATGTAACAGTTTCCTTAGTCTGAGACTCAGTTTTCCCATCTATAAAATTGTGTTAATAACACCAAGTACTTCACAAAGGAGTTACATTCTTCTTCACATACCTGCTGGCTTGTTCTCTTTCCTCCTTTAGGTCTTTTCTTAGGTAGCACCTTCTCCGTGAGGCTTTCCTTGACTGTCCTCTTAAAAACTGTAACTTCTGTCCTGGTACTCCCCGTCCCTTTGGCCTGCTTTATTTTTCTCCTATATCACTAATAGTCTTTACTTTTTGCTGTTTGCTAATTGTCCTCCTCCCCATTCATAATAATAACAACAAAATAAAATGATAATGATAATAGCTAGTTTTTATGTGTTGGGCATTGTCCTAAGCACTTTACATATGTTAGCTCTTATTTAATGCTCACAAAAACCCTGTTAGATGGTACTATTATTATTGTCATTTTACAGATGAAGAAACTGAGTTATAGAGAAGTTTAGTGATTTTCAAAGAACACATGGTGAGCAGTGGAGCCAGAATCTGAACCTGAGCTCTCTGTCTCCAGAGTCGTTGCTCTTTTTTTTTTTTTTTCCTTTTTGCAAAACTCCATGACATTTAATTTCCACTTTTGAACTAATCCCAATGTTGCTGGCAAAATGTCCATGTTATGTGTATGCATAATATTTCTTTTTAAAAGATTTCTTCTAAAAAATGGGATACATGTGCAGAACGTGCCGGTTTGTTACATAGGTATACATGTGCCATGGTGGTTTGTTGCAACCGTACTCTAAGTTCCCTTCCCTCACCCCTTACCCCTCAACAGGCCCAGGTGTGTGTTGTTCCCCTCTCTGTGTCCATGTGTTCTTAGTGTTCAGCTCCCACTTATGAGTGAGAACATGTGGTGTTGGATTTTCTGTTCCTGTGTTAGTTTGCTGAGGATGATGTCTCCCAGGTTCATCCATGTCTCTGCAAAGGAAATAATCTCATTTCTTTTTATGGCTGCATAGTATTCCATGGTATATATGTAACACATTTTCTTTATCCAGTCTATCATTGATGGGCATTTGGGTTGGTTCCATGTCTATTGTAAATAGTGTTGCAGTAAACATATATGTGCATGTGTCTTTAGAGTAGAATGATTTATATTCCTTTGGGTATATACCCAGTAATGGGATTACTGGGTCAAATGGTATTTCTGGTTCTAGATCCTTGAGGAATCACCATACTGTCTTCCACAGTGGTTGCACTAATCTGCATTCCCACCAACAGTGTAAAAGCTTTCCTGTTTCTTCACAGCCTCACCAGCATCTATTGTTTCCTGACTTTTTAATAATTGCCATTTTGACTGGCATGAGATGGTATCTCATTGTGGTTTTGAGTTGCATTTCTCTGATGATCAGTGATGTTGAGCTTTTTTTCATGTTTGTTGGCCACATAAATGTCTTCTTTTGAGAAGCATCTGTTCTTATCCTTAGCCCACTTTTTGATGGGGTTGCTTGTTTTTGTTTTTTTTTTTTTTCCTTGTAAATATGTTTAAATTCGTTGTAAATTCTGGATATTAGACCTTTACCAGATTGGTAGATTGCAAAAGTTTTCTCCCATTCTGTAGGTTGCTTGTTCACTCTGATGATAGTTTCTTTTACTGTGCAAAAGAAGCAACTTTAATTAGATCCCATTTGTCAATTTTGGCTTTTGTTGCAATTGCTTTTGCCATTTTTGTCATGAAGTCTTTGCCCATGCCTATGTCCTGAATGGTATTATCTAGGTTTTCTTCTAGGGATTTTATGATTTTGGGTTTTACGTTTAAGTCTTTAATCCATCTTGAGTTACTTTTTGTATAAGATGTAAGGAAGAGGTCCAGTTTCAGTTTTCTGCATATGGCCAGCCAGTTTTCCCAGCACCATTTACTGAATAGGAGATCCTTTCCCCAGTGCTTGTTTTTGTTAACTTTGTTGAAGATCAGATGTTTGTAGATGTGTGGTGTTATTTCTGAGGTCTCTGTTCTGCTCCATTGGTCTCTATGTTTTGGTAGCGGTACCATGCTGTTTTGGTTACAGTAGCCTTGTAGTATAGTTTGAAGTCAGGTAGCATGATGCCTCCAGCTTTGTTCTTTTTGCTTAGGATTGTCTTGGTTATCCAGGGTCTTCTTTGATTCCATATGAAATTTAAAATATTTCTTTTCTAGTTCTGTGAAGAATATCAGTGAATTATTTGGGAATAGCATTGAATCTATAAATTATTTTGACAGTATGGCCATTTTCATGATATTGATTCTTCCTATCCATGAGCATGGAATGTTTTTCCATTTGTTTGTGTCCTCTCTTATTTCCTTGAGCAGTGGTTTGTAGTTATCCTTGAAGAGATCCTTCACATTCCTTGTTAGCTGTATTCCTAGGTATTTTATTCTCTTTGTAGTGATTGCGAATGGGAGTTAATTCATGATTTGGCTTTCTGCTTGCCTATTGTTGGTGTAGAGGAATGCTTGTGATTTTTGCTCATTGATTTTATATCCCGAGACTTTGCTGAAGTTGCTTATCAGTTCAAGAAGTTTTGGGGCTGAGATGATGAGGTTTTCTAAATATAAAATAATGCTGTCTTCAAACAGAGACAACTTGACTTCCTCTCTTCCTATTTGAATACCCTTTATTTCTTTCTCTTGTCTGATTGCCCTGGCCAGAACTTCCAATACTATGTTGAACAGGAGTGGTGAGAAAGGGCATCCTTGTCTTGTACTGGTTTTCAAAGGGAATGCTTCCAGCTTTTGCCCATTGAGTTTGATATTGGCTGTGGGTTTGTCATAAATATTCATTATTATTTTGAGATATGTTCCATCAATACCTAGTTTATTGAGAGTTTTTAACATGAAGGAATGTTGAATTTTATCAAAGGCCTTTTCTGCATCTATTGAAATAATCATGTGGTTTTCGTCTTTGGATGTTTATGTGATGGATTATGTTTGTTAATTTGCGTACGTTGAACCAGCCTTGCATCCCAGGGATGAAGCTGACTTGATCGTGGTGGGTAAGTTTTTTGATGTGTTGCTGGATTCAGTTTGCCAGTATTTTATTGAAGATTTTTGCAACGATGTTCATCAGGGGTATTTGGCTTGTTTTTTTTTTGTTGTGTCTCTTCCCAGTTTTGGTATCAGGATGATGATGGCTTCATAAAATGAGTTAGGGAGGAGTCCCTCCTTTTCAGTTGTTTATAATAGTTTCAGAAGGAACAGTACCAGCTCCTCTTTGTACTTCTGGTAGAATTTGGCTGTAAATCCATCTGGTCCTGGACTTTTTTGGTTGGAAGGCTATTAATTACTGCCTCAATTTCAGACTTGTTATTGGTCTATTCAGAGATTTGAGTTCTTCCTGGTTTAGCCTTGGGAGGGTGTATGTGTCCAGGAATTTATCCATTTCTTCTAGATTTTCTAGTTTATTTATGTAGAGGTGTTTATAGTACTCTCTGATGGTAGTTTGTGTTTCTGTGGGGTCAGTGGTGATATCCCCTTTATCATTTTTTATTGTGTCTATTTGATTCTTCTCTCTTCTTCATTAGTCCAGCTAGCAGTCTGTCTGTTTTGTTAATTTTTTCAGAAAACCAGCTCCTGGATTTGTTGATTTTTTTTTTTTTTTGGAGGGTTTTTTGTGTCTTTATCTCCTGCAATTCTTCTCTGATTTTAGTTATTTCTCGTCTTCTGCTAGCTTTTGGATTAGTTTGCTGTTGCCTCTCTGGCTCTTTTAATTGTGATGTTAGGGTGTTGATTTGAGATCTTTTTAGCTTTCTGATGTGGGCATTTAGTGCTATAAATTTCCCTCTTAATACTGCTTTAGCTGTCTCCCAGAGATTCTGGTACATGGTCTCTTTGTTCTCATTGGTTTCAAAGAACTTCTTGATTCTGCCTTACTTTCATTATTTACCCAGGAGTCATTCAGGAGCAGGTTGTTCCATTTCCATGAAATTGTGTGGTTTTGAGTGAGTTTCTTAATCCTGAGTTCTATTTGATTGCACCGTGGTCTGAGAGACTGTTTGTTATGATTTCAGTTCTTTTGCTTTTGTTGAGGAGTGTTTTACTTCCAATTAGTGGTTGATTTTAGAATAAGTGCCATGTGGTACTGAGAAGAATGTATATTCTGTTGATTTGGAGTAGAGAGTTCTGTAGACGTCTGCCAGGTCCACTTGATCCAGAGCTAAGTTCAAGACCTGAATATCCTTGTTAATTTTCTGTCTCATTGATCTGTCTAATACTGACAGTGGGGTGTTTAAAGTATCCCACTATTATTGTGTGGGAGTCTGAGTCTCTTTGTAGGTCTCTAAGAACTTGTTTTATGAATTTGGGTGCTCTTGTATTGGATGCATATATATTCATAATAGCACTTCTTGTTGAATTGTTCCCTTTGCCATTATGTAATGCCTTTTTTTGTCTTTTTTGATCTTTGTTGGTTTAAAGGTTGTTTTGTCAGAGACTAGGATTGCAACCCCTGCTTTTTTTTTTTTTTTTTTTTTTTTTTTTTTTGCTTTCCATTTGCTTGGTAAATTTTCCTCCATCGCTTTATTTTGAGCCTGTGTGTGTCTTTGCACATAAGATGGGTCTCCTGAATACAGCACACCGATGGGTCTTGACTCCTTAATCCAATTTGCCAGTCTGTGTCTTTTAATTGGGGTATTTAGCCCATTTACATTTAAGGTTAATATTGTTATGTGTGAATTTGATCCTGTCATCATGATGCTATTTGGTTGTTTTGCACGCTAGTTGATGCAGTTTTTTCATAGTGTCATTGGTCTTTATATTTTGGTGTGTTTTTACAGTGACTGGTATCAGTTTTTCCTTTCCATATTTAGTGCTTCTTTCAGCAGCTCTTGCAGTGCAGGCGTGGTGGTAATGAAATCCCTCAGCATTTGCTTGTCTGGAAAGGATTTTATTTCTTCTTAGCTTATGAAGCTTAGTTTGGCTGGATATGAAATTCCGGGTTGAGGCTGGGCGCAGTGGTTCACACCTGTAATCCCAGCACTTTGGGAGGCCGAGGTGGGCGGATCATGTGGTCAGGAGTTTGAGACCAGCCTGGATAACATGGTGAAACCTTGTCTTCTACTAAAAATACAAAAATTAGCTGGGCGTGCTGGCAGGCACCTGTAGTCCAAGCTACTCAGGAGGCTGAGGCAGGAGAATTGCTTGAACCCTGGAGGCAGAGGTTGCAGTGAGCTGGGATCGCACCACTGTACTCCAGCCTAGGCGAGACTCTGTATCAAAAGAAGAAAAAAAAAAAAAGAAAAAAAGAAGAAGAAAAAAGAAATTCTGGGTTGTAAACTCTTGTCTTTAAGAATGTTGAATATTGGCCCCCAATCTCTTCTGGCTTGAAGAGTTTCTGCTGAGAGGTCCACTGTTAGTCTGATGAGCTTCCCTTTGTAGGTGACCTGGCCTTTCTGGCTGCCCTAACAGTTTTTCCTTCGTTTTTACCTTGGAGAATCTGATGATTATGTGTCTTGGGGTTGATCTTCTTATGGAATATCTTAATGGTGTTATCTGGATTTCCTGAATTTGCATGTTGGCCTGTCTTGCTAGTTTGGGGAAGTTGTCTGGATAATATCCTGGAGTGTGTTTTCCAGCTTGTTTCCATTCTGTCCATCTCCTTCTGGTACTCCAGTCAACCGTAGGTTCAGTCTTTTTATGAAGTCCCATATTTGTTGGAGGCTTTGTTCTTTCCTATTCATTCTGTTTTCTCTATTTTTGTCTGTATGTCTTATTTCAGTAAAGTGGTCTTCAAACTCTGATATCCTTTCTTCCGCTTGGTCGATTCGGCTGTTGATACTTGGGTGTGCTTCACGAAGTTCTTGTGCTGTGTTTTTCAGCTCCATCAGGTAATATATGTTCCTCTCTTAACTGGTTATCCTAGTTAGCAATTCCTCCAACCTTTTATCAAGGTTCTTAGCTTCTTTGCATTGGGTTAGAACATGCTCCTTTTGGTCATCATTTTTTATTACCCATCTTCTGAAGCCTACTTCTGTCAATTCGTCCATCTGATCCTCCGTCCAGTTCTGGTGCCCTTAATGGAGAGACATTGCAATCATTTGGAGGAGAAGAGGCACTCTGGCCTTTTGGGTTTTCAGCATTTTTTCATTGATTTCTTCTCATCTTCATGAGTTTGTCTAGTTTCGGTATTTGAGGCTGCTGACTCTTGGATGGGGTTTTTGTGGGGGCCTTTTTTTGTTGTTGTTGATGCTGTTGTTGTCACTTTCTGCTTGTTTGTTTTTCTTTCAATAATCAGGTCCCTCTTCTATAGGGCTGCTGCAGTTTGCCGGGGGTTCACTTCAGGCCCTATTCGTCTGATTCACTCCCATGCCTGGGAGATGTCACTCAAGGAGGCTGGAAGAGCAGCCAAGATGGGTGCCTGCTCCTTCTTCTGGGACCTCTGAACTTGAGGGGCACCAGCCTGGTGCCAGTAGGATTGCTCCTGTGTAGGGTGTCTGACAACCCTGTTGAAGGGTCTCGGGTGGCATGGGGAGCAGGACCTGTTTAATGAAGCACTTTGTCCCTTGGTGGAGAGAGGGTATGTTCCGCTGGGGGAAAACGCACTCGTCTGGGCTGCCCAGATTCCTCAGAACTACCAGGAGAGGTTAAGTCTGCTGGTCCAAAGAGACTATGGCCACCCCTCCCCACTAGGGGCTCAGGCCCAGGGAGATCTGAATTCTGTCTCTGAGCCTCTGGTTGGAGTTATTGGAGATCCTGCAGGGAAGCCCCGCCCACTGAGGAAGGATGGATCAGGGTTAGACCTGAAGAGGGACTCTGCCCACAAACTGCCACAGCCTGTGTGTTGGGCTGTGGGGACAAGTCTTGGGACCAAGCCATTCAGCCTCCCGGGCTCCAGCAGGGAAAAAGCACAGCCTGGAGCTATAGAAATGAGTGCTGCCCTTACCTTGCCTAGTGAGCTTAGCGTGTTAGGCAGTTGCGAGTTCCAGTGCTGGCTGCTGCCCCTCCCCAAGGAGCTGAAACGATTTAGACAGCAGGCAGCCAGGCAGCCGCAGCCCGTGCTGGTCACCCCTCCTGCAGGGAGTTCGGTAGGCTTAAGCAGATTCCAGCTGAGAGGCTGTAAGAATCTGTGTGTCCCAGTGGCGTGGGTTCACGAGTGGGATCTTCTGATCCGTGGGTTGCAACGTTCCGTGGGAAAAGCACACTTTCCCTGGCTGGGTAGCGTGCTCATTCACTGCCTTCCTTGGCTGGGGGGAGGGGGGTCCCCTTTTCTGTACAGCTCTTGGGTGGGCTGCTGTACTGCACTGCTCTTCCTTTTCTCTGTGGGCCAGGCCAGTGTTCTAGTCAATTTTGATGAGAGAACCTAGATACCTTGGTGGCAGGTGAAGGATTCACATAGTTATATTTTTTTTGATGGGAGCCTCTAAACGCTCCAGCTTCTAGTCGGCCATCTTTGGCCCCCAGAGTCATTGCTCTTAACTGCTGAACTAGTCGGCCTCATTAGAGCATAGCTTTTTGAGGGCAGGGGTGTTTGTTTTGTTCATGGCTGTTTCACCAGTTATCTAGAGTAGTACCTGGCATGTAGTAAGCAATAAATATTTGCTAAATGAATGAATGCATATCAATAATATGTGAGAAAAAATTACATGGAGTTGTTTTGACTTTTATTTGTTTATTTATTTATATTATACTTTAAGTTCTAGGGTACATGTGCACAACTTGCAGGTTTGTTACATATGTATACATGTGCCTTGTTGGTTTGCTGCATCCATCAACTTGTCATTTACATTAGGTATTTCTTCTAATGCTATCCCTCCCCCATCCCCCAACCCCATGACAGGCCCCAGTGTGTGATGTTCCCCGCTCTGTGTCCACGTGTTCTCATTGTTCAGTTCCCACCTATGAGTGAGAACATACAGTGTTTGGTTTTCTGTTTTGAGTTTTAACCATGTCCTCTCTTTTTCTTCTAGAGACCTAATTATTGCTCCAGTCCTGTGCTGTTCAGTAGCCACATATCAAGTACTTAGTAGCTACATGTGGCTAATAGCTACTATATTGGACAGCTCAGATATACTAGATTATTTCCATCATTATAGAAAGGTCAGCTGGACAGTGTGTCTTTTTTTTTTTTTGCAGGACGGGGGGAGGGTGGAGTCTCTCCCTGTCACCAGGCTGGAGTGCAGTGGTGCAACCCCCGCCTCCCAGGTTCAAGCGATTTTCCTGTCTCAGTCTCCCAAGTAGCTGGGACTGCAGGCACGCGCCACCACACTCGGCTAATATTTGTATTTTTAGTAGAGACGGGGTTTCACCATATTGGCCAGGATGGTCTCAATCTCCTGACCTCATAATCTGCCCGTCTGGGCCTCACATGTGCTGGGATTACAGGTGTGAGCCACCGTGCCCAGCCGACAGTAGTACAGCCGACAGTAGTCCTCCTGGTACGTAGGCCGGAGGCCAAAACAGAGTGAGACCTGAGGCAAGAGCAAGTGGTGAGAATGAAAGATAAAAAGGGATGGGATCACCCAGGGCTTTTGATGCAGAAATCAAATCTGGACTTTATTTTGAAGCAAGTGTTTTCTGAATTCGGCCATTTTTCAAAACTACGTGAGGAGTTTGTTTAAAATTCTGATTCTCAGGTGGTCTGACTTAGTAGTTTTGGTGTTACACCTAAAACTTCGTGTGTATATGTGTGTGTGTGTGTGTGTGGTAAAAGAACATATAGGGCTGGGCGCGGTGGCTCACGCCTGTAATCCCAGTACTTTGGGAGGCCGAGGTGTGTGGATCATGAGGTCAGGAGATGGAGACCATCCTGGCTAACACGGTGAAACCCCGTCTCTACTAAAAATACAAAAAATTAGCCAGGCGCGGTGGTGGGCGCCTGTAGTCCAGCTACTTGGGAGGCTGAGGCAGGAGAATGGCGTGAACCCGGGAGGCGGAGCTTGCAGCCAGCCGAGATCGCGCCGCTGCACTACAGCCTGGGCGACAGAGTGAGACTCTGTCTCAAAAAACCAAAAGAAACAAACAAACAACAAAAACATAAAATTTACCATCTTAACCATTTTTAAGTATAGACTACAGTAGTGTTAACTATGTGCACTTTGTGGTGTGATAGATCTCTAGAACTTTTTCATCTTGCCAAACTGAAACTAAAGGCTGATGCAAAAGTAGTTGTAGTTTTCGCCATTGAAAGTATGGCCAAAGCCGTAATTACTTTTGCACCAACCGAACATATCCATTGAACAACAACTCCCCTTTTCACCTTCCACCTTGGTAACTACCATTTTACTTTCTGTTTCTAAAGAGTTTAACTTATTTGGATACCTCATATAAGTGGAATCATGCAGTATTTGTCTTTTTGTGAGTAACTTACTTTACTTAAGTTTCATGCATATTGTAGTATACAGCACGATTTTCTTTTTAAAGAGTGAGTAATATTCCAGCGTGCATGTGTGTGCGTGTGCGAGTTGTGTGTATGCATGTGTGTATACAGCATTTTCTTTATCTGTTCATCAGTGGAAATTTAGATTGCTTCCACTTCTTGGCTATTGTCCATAGTATTGCAATGAACATGGGTGTGCAAATATCTCTTTGAGATCCTGTTTTTAATTCTTTTGAATGTATATGCAGAAGTGAAATTGCTGGATCATATGGTTATTATATTTTTAATTTTTTGAGGAACCTCTGTATTGTTTTCCATAGTGGCTACACCATTTTATATTACCACCAAATTTTAAATAAGGGTTCCAATTTCTCTACATCCTCATCAACATTTGCTATTTTCTGTTTTTTTGATAATAGTCATCTTAATGGGTGTGAGGTGGTATCTCGGTGTAGTTTTAAGTTGTGTTTCCCTGAAAACTAATGATGTTGAACATACCTTCATATGCTTGTTGGTCATTTGTATATCTTTGGAGAAATGCCTGTTCAAGTTCTTTATCCATTTTTAAATTGTATTATTTGTAAAACTCGATGTCTTAAATAGTACCCCTATCCATCTGATTTGCTCCCATGCCTGAAGGTGTCACTCAAGGAGGCTGGAAGAGCACCCCAAGTGATTTCAATGGAGAGTGGTGGTGAGTGGGCCAGCAGTGGTGATGGAGAATGAGGAGGCTTGGCTGCTCAAGCTGCATTATTCTTGATTGGGTTATTCTTGGCATCACACACTCTTCAGTTTGATTTTATTTATTTATTTATTTATTTATTTATTTATTTATTTATGAGATGGAGTCTTGCTCTGTCCCCCAGGCTGGAGTACAGTGGCGCAATCTTGGCTCACTGCAAGCTCCGCCTCCCGGGTTCACGCCATTCTCCTGCCTCAGCCTCCCGAGTAGCTGGGACTATAGATGCCCACCACCACGCCCGGCTAATTTTTTGTATTTTCAGTAGAGACGGAGTCAGTTTGATTTTTTTTATGTCTATACCATTAAGCCTCAAATTAGGTGATTCCCTGGGGAGTCTTTACTGAGTCCTGAAATTACCCTCTCTTCCATTTTCTGAGCCTTTAGCTGCTGCTGCTGCTGCTTCTCCTTCTCCTTCTTCTTCTCTTTCTTTTTGAGACAGAGTCTCACTCTGTCACCCAGGCTGGAGTTCATTGGCATGATCTTGGCTCACTGTTGCAGCCTCTACCTCCTGGGTTCAAGTGATTCTCATGCCTCAGCCTCCTAAGTAATAGTTGGAATTACAGGCATGGGTCCCCACACCTGGCTAAGTTTTGTATTTTTAGTAGAGGTGGGGTTTCACCATATTGACCAGGTTGGTCTCGAACTCCTGACCTCAACTAATCCACCCTCCTCAGTCTCCCAAAGTGTTGGATTACAGGCGTGAGCTAATTTCTTCTAAAAGTGTACTTTCTTTTCCATCAAGAGTGCTTTCCTGGTGTTGGTGCTGCTAGGACTCTACCTCTCCATTGCTCCCATCCTCCATTTTTTCCCCAACTTTTCTACGTCTTCATCACAATAAAACTCTTCCTGGTTCTTTGCCCAAGTCTGCAGCCTAAAATGTTCTGGGGCCTCTGCATCAAACAAGGGTAGTTCTGCCAGATTTTTCTGAGCCTTTCTGTCCTGAGACAAAGGACTTGGCCTGGTATTCAGAGTGTCAACCGCTTGGAATGTAACAGTTTCTGATTCAGAGCCTTAGACCTCCCTCTGCAATGGCTCAGTGCCTTTGAACTAACCAATAAGCATGGGAGATCTCTTGTCCTTTGAGTAGAAGAGCAGCCTCACTGCCATTCTTTTGGCTGGGACTCTAGGAACCTGAGGTCCTGTTCTGGATTTGTGACCTGCTCTGTGACTTTAAGTGAGTCACTTAGTCTTTGTTTTCCCATTTGCAAAATGAAGGGCTTAAATTAAATGATCTTTGAGGTCCTACCAAGCTTTAACTTTCTTTGGTTCAATTCTGTTAATCATGCATGTACACGTATATATACGTAGTGTATATAATGTACATGTCTTGGTATTCTTGGCTCTTTATTAGCCAGTGGGGCACTCCATAAGTTAATAAAATAGCCTCTGCTTTCAGAGCTCACAGTCCAGGAGCGAAGCAGTTGCATAAGCAACTAGGTCTTCTAATATGAAGTGTTTCTAGAATGGCACTGTCACCATGTATTTTTGGGATAGAGGACAGTGATTAGTTTTAGTTGTAAGGGTCTGTGAAGCTTCATGTAGGAGACAGTGTTTGAGTCTTCGGTCTCGTCTTCACCTCTGTTCTGTTGTTTTTTCCTCTCCCCATCTCCATGTGAATTCCCAAACCTGTTCTCTTTTTAAGCTCTGGGACAGTTTTCAGGATAAATTATGTTCCTCCTTAAATAAAAACAAAACAAGACTGCGTGTGGTGGCTCATGCCTGCAATCCCAGTACTTTGGGAGGCAGAAGCAGGTGGATTGCTTGAGCCCAGGAGTTCGAGACCAACCTGGGCAATGTGGTGAAACCCTGTCTCTACAAAAAAATACAAAAATTAGCCAAGCATGGTGGCACACGTCGGTAGTCCCAGCTACTTGGGAGGCTGAGGCCTTGGGAGGATCACTTGAGCCCAGGAGGCAGAGGTTGTGGTGAGCCAAGATTGCACTGCTGCTCTCCAGCTTGGGTGAGAGAGTGAGACCCAGTCTCAAAAACGTAAAACAAAACAGACTTAAAAGACCCTAAAAACTGAAGATACAGACATAGTCAGAGTGAGCCTTTCCTCCCTTCTCTGAACCCCTACAATAACTGTATATGTATGGTCTACAGGCTACCTGTAAAGTTCGTTTAGCTCTTGTTTTCTTGCCTTTCTTTTATTATTTGGAACTATGAGTTCAAGCTACTTCTCTCATTTTGTCTGCCACCAGGAATTTCTTTTTTCACTTCGTGTTTTTTTTTCCTACTTTCATTTTAGGTTTGAGGGTACAGGTACATGTTCAGGTTTGTTACATGGATAAATTGCATGTTGCTGAAGTTTGGTGTATGAATGATCCTGTCACCCAGGTAGTGAGCGTAGTACCCAATAAGTAGTTTTTCAGTCCGCCCTTCCCCACACTCTTAGTAGAGCCCAGTGTCTGTTGTTGCCATCTTAATGTCCATGTTTACCCAATGTTTCGTTCCTGCTTATAAGTGAGAACATGTGGTATTTGATTTTCTGTTTCTGCATTCATTTGCCAGAATGAGTAGAGGATAATGGCCTCCACCTGCATCCATGTTGGTGCAAAGGACGAGATTTTGTTCTTTTTTATGGCTGCATTGTGTTCCATTGCCACCAGGATTTTGAACTCTGAGTATTTGAGTCACATTTTTGCTATTAGACTATCCGCTTCTAAGGGCAAAACATATCTTATTCTGTCATCATCCATGCCACCTGTAAGTGATTTACATAAGGAATAATCCAGAGCAGAGTATCACTAAATATGGTTTGATTTTATTTTATTCTTTTGAGACAGGTTTCACTCTGTCGCCAGGCTGGAGTGCAGAGGTATGATCTCAGCTTACGGCAGCCTTGACCTCTTGGGCTTAAGCAATCCTCCTGCCTCACCCCGCCATGTAGCTGGGACTACAAGTGCACGCCACCATGCCCAGCTAATTTTTTTGTATTTTTTTAATAGAGATGCGGGTTGCCCAAGCTGGTCTTGAACTCTCCTGGATTCAAGGGATCCACTGCCTCGGCCTCCCAAAGTGCTGAGATTATAGGCATAAACCACCACGCCAGGCTCAGCTTGTTTATTATTTATTTATTTATTTATTTTTTGAGAAGGAGTCTCGCTCTGTCACCCAGGCTGGAGTACAGTGGTATGATCTCGGCTCACTGCAAGCTCCGCCTCCCAGGTTCACGCTGTTCTCCTGCCTTAGCCTCCTGAGTAGCTGGAACTACAGGCGCCCACCACCATGCCCGGCTGATTTTTTTTGTATTTTTAGTAGAGACAGGGTTTCACCGTGTTAGCCAGGATGGTTTCCATCTCCTGATCTCGTGATCCACCTGCCTCGGCCTCCCAAAGTGCTGGGATTACAGGCATGAGCCACCGTGCTCAGCGAGTTTGTTTATTTTAAACCAAGTCTTTTGCTCTGATATGAATGTCATATTTGCTTATTTTTTCAGGATGTGCTGGTTATGTTGTTAAGTGATTAATTTATAATGTGTAGCATTCTTTTTTGTGTATCTTGATCCTTCTTTCTTGCCTCAGCCATCTTCTTGGCTCTAAGAAATGCAGTGAACATTATGGCATGATGGGAGGAACATTGGGCTTGGCGTGTGAGGAGTCAGGGTAAAGTCTGGGCAAGTTGCTTCTCTCCTTTTAGGCTTTTCTCATTTGTAAAGTAGATGCTAGTACCACCCCTGATTCTCCATGGAGACTA